>NW_021680615.1:212781-215654 GCF_001412515.2 Diachasma alloeum | reverse complement strand
TCGAACAGTTCCCATAAGCCTGAGCAATCTCCCCTATTATCTCTGGTATGGGCCACTCGGCCCGTAGTGTCGGTTCGCGATTCGTGTGAGTTAGCAGCACTCATCACAAACCTCCACTTACGGGCCTTGTGACACAAATAACTATTTATTTCTATTGGACAATAAATTTGCGAGGAAAAAAATTTGGAATGTCGAAAAATCGAAGCAACAACTCCAACATGAGAGTTTTTTTATGTTTAATCATGTTTTTTTTTTACTCCAGCATGAGAATCGGAGACGCTAGCGTGTTATAATATAAGAGCTTCCATTTGAGCCCCATTTGACTGTAAATTTCCGAACTTTTCACAATGTTTTTATTATTTAAACTTTGCAGGTTTATATTTGAATGACAATGAATTTCCCATCATGTAAAGGATTTGTTTGGAATCGTAATAAATTTATTAATATTCAGAATTTTACCAAACATCCATTTCATGCCTAAAAAAATAAGGTTTCCGAAAGCATAATTGAAGAAAATCACTTCAAGTATATATTTGTAAATAACGAATGTTTAAAAAATTAATAATTTTGTGCGAAATGTAATTTTAATGGCGCTGAGTGATATTTATAACTTATAAAACTCAGTAAGAAAATACATGGTTGATTATCGTTTCGCTTTTTTCTTCTTTTTTAATAATGTTATTGTTTTCAGAAAATATTCCGGAAAAAAAAATTAGATTGTCGGAGAATCGAACCGACAACTTCAGCATGAGAGTCTGAGACCCTAGCGGCACGCTGGCGCGTTATGTTATTCTCATATCACCTTTTCTGATCCATATTCATTATAGCTATTGGAGCCTTATTGAATATGTTTGTCCCATTGCTCAAGTAATTTTAATTGTTTTTAATTAAACTTTCATTTCTCAATTTTCTCCTAATGTAATTAATAACTTGAGAGATGGAAAAAAGGAATAAAAAAACATGAATATAAGGAATCCTGGTAAATTTAATTCGTCCATGAAAATATATATATTGTGTCAGTTTTCTTTTTGTTTGATCCCTCTATTTTTAACGCTAAAAATTTCTTATTCTATCATAATTGATTAATGAAAAATATTATACATAAAAAAAACACTCGGTATATTTTATTTCCCCCATCTCAACCCTTGTATTTACATAAGGAAAAACATTCTTAATAAACGTTTTTCATGATCATTCCATTTAAAATTATGTATTTCGACTTTATTTATTATTTATAATGGCTGAAAAACATGAAAAAAACATTAAGCACAAGGAAAACAAAGATCCCTCTTTGAACTTGTCCCTGTGACAGCGGGACTGCTACTAACGAATTACCGGCACATCCAGCTCGCCCAGAGGCCTAAATCGACCGTGGCGCTTTCCCTCCCATGGGCCACTTACTATTTCAGCTTGGGGTCACTTGCCCCTACAGAACTGAGCCTCTACTTTAGTCAATCCCCTTTGATCCTGGCTGTTAATTACCACCCCCACTTCGTATATAATGCCCACGCATGCGCATTGTTGTAAATCTAGTACCACCGCCGGTGATAGGGGCGCTGAGTGAGCCTTCAATTTGCTTCAAAAGCGCTTTAGAACCCCTAGGAACGTAACCGGAAAGGAGTGATAAATAGAAGAACAAAATCATGTACTCGATTGTACATCGTTAGTACATGATTGTAAATGCCATATTTTTTTTGTACTTTCCCTAATTAATTAATATTAATTATTGTAATTTTGCCATGATGCTGGCCGAAACGATGTAAAAAATTGCTTAATTAGGGCAAATAACCAGTGAAATCGATAGAACTTTGTTTGTACATCACGAATTTACCCTTTTTTCGTTTGTACATTCATTTCTTAATTAACTAAATGCAGATAAACAATTTTCATAAACGCCCCACCCCACTCCGCCCGCCCGATCAGCTGTTCGCGGCGGATCTGTGTTATCGACAATAAAGTTCAAGTCTCGGTGTTGTTCCTTTGGGCTGTGATATATACACATATCCACAAAGGTTGCAAATAACTAATCAAGATAATGCGCCGCCTATCGAATATTATGTCGTACAATTTAATATTTCTCATTAAAATATAAAATTACGAAATGAAACATATATATATATATATATATATATATATATATATATATATATATATATACTATGTGCTTTCTTAGTACATAAATTCGTTTTTCTATTTATCACCCCCTTACGGCTAAGTTACTGGGGAACCGGCTAAGTTCCTGGGGAAGTTCCTGCTCGCTTTAGGGAACAATCCATCCAGTTATTATAGAGATCAGTGCCTCTACCAAAGAGGATTGACTAAAATAGAGGCTCAGTTCTCGGGGTTCAAGTGACCCCCAGCCAAAAATAGTTAGACCCCAACGGAGGGATGGCGCCACGGTCGAATCTGACGGCTGAGCGAACTGCCTGTGCGGGTAGTGCTATTCTTCCAGAAGAATATCCATGGATTTTTGGAGTGAGGGACAAGCATATGAGTGAGAATTACGTAGAGTGGGGGTACCCTGAGAAGGGAAAACTTCTGCTAGAAGCCCTATAACTCGGCAGTAGCAGTCCCGCTGTCACAGGGATAGTTTCGGAGGGGAACTTATGCCCTCCTCGTCCTCAACATGTTCTTAATGTTTTTCAGGTGATTCATTTGCTGGCTAATTAATATTAAGGAATGAAACACAGACGGTGTGATGGAGAATTAAATTCCCCATCAATCGATCTGCGTTGCATCCCTTAATCTTTGTAACAAAAAAATACAAACTACGACAAAAGTCAGTCAAAGGTGAGAAAAATAATTTTCTTCTCGGCGCACAGTAACTTTTCACCATTCGCCCGCGAATTAAAAATTTGTCTCTCCCCTCCTAA
>NW_021680615.1:211848-212203 GCF_001412515.2 Diachasma alloeum | reverse complement strand
GCGGCGCACAGTGACTCCCGGTAATTAAAAATTCACCTCTCCCCTCCTAATTGAGATTAAGGGATGAAAAAATTGCAGTTCGACGGAGAATTAAATTCTCCATTAATTAACCCTCTTTCATTCCTTAATCTTTGTAACAAAAAAATAAACACTGCCATGAAAGTCAGGGGCCAGTGAGAAAAATAATTGTTTCGCGGCGCACAGAGACTCCCGGTAATTAAAAATTCACCTCTCCCCTCCAAATTGAAATTAAGGGATGAAAAAAGGGCAGTTCGACGGAGAATTAAATTCCCCATCAATTAACCCTCTTTCATCCCTTAATCTCTGTAACAAAAAGATAAAAACTGCCATGAAA
>NW_021680615.1:203279-203474 GCF_001412515.2 Diachasma alloeum | reverse complement strand
AGTGACTCCCGGTAATTAAAAATTCACCTCTCCCCTCCTAATTGAGATTATTGGATGAAAAAAGGGCAGTTCGACGAAGAATTAAATTTTCCATTAATTAACCCTCTTTATATTTTTTTGTTACAGAGATTAAGGAATGAAAGAGAGTTAATTAATGGAGAATTTAATTCTCCGTCGAACTGCCCTTTTTTCATC
>NW_021680615.1:202839-203187 GCF_001412515.2 Diachasma alloeum | reverse complement strand
GTGGCGCCATCCCGCCGTTGGGGTCGTACTATTTTTGGCTTGGGGTCACTTGAACCCCGAGATCTGAGCCTCTACTTTAGTCAATCCTCTTTGGAATGCTCCATCAAATATTTACATTACTAGCGCCGCCGCGGCCGCGACGTTGATGTCCTTTCCTGTTTTCTTNTTAATTGATGGGGAATTTAATTCTCCGTCGAACTGCCCTTTTACATCCCTTAATCTCAATTAGGAGGGGAGAGGTGAATTTTTAATTAGCGGGAGTCACTGTGCGCAGCGAGACAATTATTTTTCTTACTGCGTTGTGATTTTCATGACAGTTTCTTCCATTTATTACAGAGATTAAGGGAT
>NW_021680615.1:181651-202829 GCF_001412515.2 Diachasma alloeum | reverse complement strand
TAATTGATGGGTAATTTAGTTCTCCGTCAAACAGCCTTTTTTTCATCCCTTAATTTCAATTAGGAGGGGAGAGACAAATTTTTAATTCGCGGGCGAATAGTGAAAAGTCACTGTGCGCCGAGAAGAAAATTATTTTTCTCACTGGCCCATGACTTTTGTCGTAGTTTGTATTTTTTTGTTACAGAGACTAAGGGATGCAACGGGGATCGATTGATGGGGAACTTAATTCAGACGGTGTGTCTGTGTTTCATTCCTTAATATTAATTAGCCAGCAAATGAATCACCTGAAAAACATTAAGAACATGTTGAGGACGAGGAGGGCATAAATTCCCCTCCGAAACTATACCTGTGACAGCGCCACAGTGGGACTGCTACTGCCGAGTTACCGGCACAAGCAGCTCGCCCAGCCGTCAGATTCGACTGTGGCGCCATCCCGCCGTTGGGGTCGTACTATTTTTGGCTTGGGGTCACTTGAACCCCGAGATCTGAGCCTCTACTTTAGTCAATCCTCTTTGGAATGCTCCATCAAATATTTACATTACTAGCGCCGCCGCGGCCGCGACGTTGATGTCCTTTCCTGTTTTCTTTCATTTATTTCTCCCCAAAATTAATGATTCATTAAGATTTTATTCTACTAAGTATTGAAATCAATGGAAAGAATGCGTTTCCGTTCATCACCTGTTTGATTTCAATATTTCAATACGTGATTGATTCTGAATTTCCGTGAAATTCTATTTAGAGTCCAAAACAATAGTTATCAAAGTGCTCGCATCCCAGAATTTTATAATCTTCGTCTCCCCGTTCGTTCTCCTTTACTACTTTATGAAAGCATTCAATTATTTTTCTTTTTGAAAAATTATATGACCATGTCTGATAATTATTCATTAGTTTGGATTATCTTGGCCTCATTTCATGATCCTTTTCACAATTTTTACTTTTTCACTCATTTTGTGATCTTTTTCAGTTTTTTTTCAAAATTTTTCCTAAAATCTCAAAAATTTTGGGATTTTTTTTTAAGAATCTTGAAAATTTTTGCTGAAATCTTTGAAAAAATCCAAGCTATTTCTCAAGTAATTTCTTGCTTTTTCATTTCAATCAAAGTGCAGTGTTCGGGGTCACGTTCCTCCTTCTCATCAGGGTTGGGAAGTAAATTACCTCCGGTAAATTACCTAGTTTTTTACATGTAAAAAATTAGGTAAATTACCTGATAAGTTTTTCACATTTTTTACAACACACGTCGCCATTTGCCGGTATTTGAGAAACCTCCTCGTTTTTCTCAAGACTTATTGGCTGATGAAAAAAAAAGTTTGAAATATAAATCATAAGTGTTAGACTGTCTAGCACTTATTAACTATGTTAGACGTCATAATGGTTGGACTTCACGTGATCGACGGGGCAAGGGTCGAATGTCACAAGAGTCAAATTTTACAAGGGTCAAACATCTCAAGAGTCACAAGGGAATAATTGAATTTTACAAGAGTTGAATTTCACAATGGTCATTTTTCACGAAGGTTAAATGTTACAATGGTCAAATTGTACGGTAGTCAAACGTCACGGGTCACAAGGAAATTTTTTTTTTTTTATCGCTCACTCTCGAAGTGAAAAATTGATGATCATTGTAATAGTATTTTTTCCTGAATTTTTATGAATTTTTCCACTTCCGGAATTTCACTGAATATTAATTTCATGCCAAAGAAATTTAATGTCTTGTTCGTAATCGTTCTCGTTGCAAAAAGCAATGCGAATGATGAAAATGATATGTTCCAATTTATTAGTTGTTAATTCTTCATATTGCAATGAATTACTCATCTGCTAATTGCTATGAGCACCGAGTAATATTTTAATCATAAAATTATTTTCTCGAACGTAATTCAGAGAGTAAATTTCTGAAATTCAATGATTGTTGATACTCTAGTAAAAGTCGGTGTCAATACTTATAAATTTTTCTAATTAGCTCATTCGGTATTTCACTTAATTTGTGAGTCATATGATCAATACAATTCTAATATCAACACCTCATATATTCAGGACAAAATAAATAATCAAAAGTTGAAATAAATTCATGATAATAATGCAGATCAAATGACATAAATATGATCGTTCTAATTCTCAGCTATTACGAAATGAGTCACAGATTTTTTTTTTCACATATAAATTTTGAATTTGGATACTGTTTTTTTTTCTTTTGTCTTGCTTATATTTTACTATTGGGTAATACTTGAGAGTGGATTATATGCCGAGGACACTGGACACTACTGTATTGAAGTTGGATATTATTTTTATCTATTCAATGAAAAATAAATTTAACTATTGATTCTAATAATCTTTGTTTGAAGAACACGTCAGTAAATGCAACCTTTAAAAAGTTGAAAAAATGATTAAGACAATCATAATTTATTTATCAATAAAAAATACAGAGCAATTCTGAACAGAGTAATTATTTTTCAAATGAGAATTCTAGTAACTTGGATCGAAAAATGTATTGAATTCCATGTAATTGTCATGAAATGTGAACTTCATTGCTTGCTCTTTCAAACTGAATTAAATATCTTGTTGCCTGAAATTTACTACTAAAAGATCCATGGAATTTCATTTTTTCTTCAACAGTTTAATTACCTTGTTCAATAATACTTAATTTTTCACTCTAGAAATGATTTTTTTCCTAAATCCCGAAAATTTCAACAAAAATCAATTTAATGCAAAAAAAATGATGTGTTTAGAATTTTAGAGTATTTCCATATTCATTCCTGCAAAGGGAATGTTGAAAAAGGCAATTATTCGCGGAATGCCTTTATTTGCGAACTTTTACTGGCCAATTCAATGAAGGAGTTAGATGATAGAAATTCTTCAAATAAAAAAAATTTAGACTTCTTTATGCCATGTAGAAAATTCATTACTCTTTGATTTTGTAAAATAAATATTGATTTTATTTAACAAACCCTTGAACTNATCATGTAGAAAATTCATTACTCTTTGATTTTGCAAGACTCATTTCTATTTGATAATCTTGAAATTTCAACTATCGGAACAATGCGCGATGCGTGCCTAAAATGTTACCTTTTTGCACAGCGTGATGAAAATATTGATTTCATCTAAGAAACCCTTGAACTAAAATTGAATGAAAAAATGGAACATGAATATTTTAATAGTTACAACTTAGAATTAGGTCTGAATGATTTGGAAGAATATAAGATTCATTTCTTTTATTCCACGATTGACATTCAAGTTTATTTAATTATGAACTATTTCAACCATCTTGTCAATTTTTAACACTCATCACTAACGAATAATTTTCCATTTCATTCAACATAAATATATCTGTGTGGAAAATATGCACTGATTTCCCATTCCATTTATCATAAACAAAAACGTGTGCAAAATCTATGCCCTGATTTTCTATTCCAGTCATAACAAACAATTCCGTGTGTAAAAAATATGCACTGATTGTATGTATTTCATGTATTCCTTATTTGAGGTTAGAAATCCTTTTTTAATTCTCGTGAATTTTTTCCAAAAATAAGATAAGGATTCTGATGTCCTAACATCAACTTGAAGTACTCTCTCACCATCGATAATTTTTCACAATTCCGGGAGAAGGAAATTTCTTTCAGAACTTACTACTTTTCTCTATTCTTTTACAGAAATTCGAAAATTTTGTCAAATTGGAGTATGAGAAAGCCAATAAATTTTTCTATTTTTTTCAAAATTTTCATTCGATATTTTCATACTATTTTTAATTTGCGATTCTCCAACTTTGTTTATGATACCTTTTTTCGGTGAATTTACAAAATTTCCTTTCATAGCCAATACATTAATGTGTACATTGACTGAGAATGAGAACTAAAAAATATTTTTACGAATTATTTGCTCGTTTCTTATTTCAGGCTAGAAATGCTCTTCAAAAGTCGCGCCCATTTTCGCGAAATTATTTATGAAGATTCCCCTTTATAGTACCCGTTTTTTTCAATGCCATCTGTCGGTGTCTCCGCCGAAGTTCGTCCTCATTCGAGCTATTTTGAGTTCGACTTTCGGCGTTCGACTTTTTTCAATTCGAGTTTTACCCTTCGTGTCTTTTATGAATAGAAAAAAAAAAGAGGATTATCAAACGATGAATTATATACGACAGAAGAAAATAATATGCAAAATGACCATTCGGAAGTGTATTGCTAATTTATTAGCAAAAATAACCATACTATATTATGGAGAAAAAAGCAATTTCCCAAACACCCAAAACATATTTTTGAGTGACTGCNCTACCCGTTTTTTCAATGCCATCTGTCGGTGTCCCCGCCGAAGTTCGTCCTCATTCGAGCTATTTTGAGTTCGACTTTCGGCGTTCGACTTTTTTCAATTCGAGTTTTACCCTTCGTGTCTTTTATGAATAGAAAAAAAAAGAGGATTATCAAACGATGAATTATATACGACAGAAGAAAATAATATGCAAAATGACCATTCGGAAGTGTATTGCTAATTTATTAGCAAAAATAACCATACTATATTATGGAGAAAAAAGCAATTTCCCAAACACCCAAAACATATTTTTGAGTGACTGCATGTGTGATAAATATAATAATAAGCAAAAATAACAATACTATATGACGATAAACGTAATTTCCCACTTGTTTCATTCCATTCTTGGCTTTCAAGNATTACATCCTAAAAACGTATTCTCAATTATATTTACATAATTTATATCATGAAAAATACTATTAAATTCTAACTATCGACAATTTATGGCCCGCAAAACTTAATTATTGTTTTTGGAGTGATAAAAAATTAGCCAGGAAACAGCCATGTAATAACCCGGCTGCTCAATCGATGAAAAAAAGGCAGTTCGACGGAGAATTAAATTCTCCATTAATTAACCCTCTTTATATTTTTTTGTTACAGAGATTAAGGAATGAAAGAGGGTTAATTAATGGAGAATTTAATTCTCCGTCGAACTGCCGTTTGTTCATCCCTCAATCTCAATTAGGAGGGGAGAAGTGAATTTTTAATTCGCGGGTGAATGGTGAAAAGTCAGTGTGCGCCGCGAAAAAATTATTTTTCTCACTGGCCCCTGAATTTCATGGCAGTTTAAATTTTTTTGTTACAGAGATTAAAGAATGAAAGAGGGTTAATTGATGGGGAATTTAATTTAGTTCTCCGTCAAACAGCCTTTTTTTCATCCCTTAATTTCAATTAGGAGGGGAGAGACAAATTTCTAATTCGCGGGCGAATGGTGAAAAGTCACTGTGCGCCGAGAAGAAAATTATTTTGCTCACTGGCCCATGACTTTTGTCGTAGTTTGTATTTTTTTGTTACAGAGATTAAGGGATGCAACGGGGATCGATTGATGGGGAATTTAATTCTCCATCACACCGGCTGTGTTTCATTCCTTAATATTAATTAGCCAGCAAATGAATCACCTGAAAAACATTAAGAACATGTTGAGGACGAGGAGGGCATAAATTCCCCTCCGAAACTATTTCTGTGACAGCGCCACAGTGGGACTGCTACTGCCGAGTTACCGGCACAAGCAGCTCGCCCAGCCATCAGATTCGACCGTGGCGCCATCCCTCCGTTGGGGTCGTACTATTTTTGGCTTGGGGTCACTTGAACCCCGAGATCTGAGCCTCTACTTTAGTCAATCCTCTTTGGAATGCTCCATCGAATATTTACATTATTTCATTACATCCTAAAAACGTATTGTCAATTATATTTACATAATTTATATCATGGAAAAATATTATTAAATTCTAACCATCATCAATTTATGGCCCGCAAAGCTTAATTATTGTTTTTGGAATGATAAAAAATTAGCCAGGGAACAGCCATGTAATAACCCGGCTGTTCAATCGCCAGGGATAGGAAATGTTGAAAAAACTGCTATTTGCGCAATATCGTTCAAACTTTCGTTTTCGAAACTTTTTCGAACTTTCTCAAGCCAATGCAATGAAGAAATTGGATGATTGAAAATCTTGGAATAAAAAAGATTTTGGCTTTTTGTTTATTTCATGAAAAAATTTTATATTTCTTGATTTTGAGGTATAAGCAAGTGGTTTTATTAATCAAAACCTCAATAAACAGGAATCAGATGAAACAATCGAAATCGAACAGTTTATGCAAGTTACACACTTGGCCTATATGATTTGGAAAAACATGAGATTAATTTTTTGATTCCACCCATTCAAGTTTATCTAATTATTCATCACGTCAACTACCCTGCCACTTCTTAACACTTATCACGAACAAATAATGTCACATTCAACTCGTTATAAACAAATTCGTGTGTAGAAAATATGCATTGATGTATTCAATGCATCACCGCGTTTCTTATTTGAGGTTAGAAATCCGCTTTATAATTCGCGCGCACTTTCTCACATGAAACTTCCCGACGCGACAGCGGCTTTAGTACTTGAGGTGATCGAGCTCATGAAAAACAGCCGTAATTTCCCCGTAAAGCTATTTTCGCCATGTTCGAGTTTTCATTTTCGATTCGAGATATTGCCCATGGTTTTTTTAGTAAGGATTATCCAAAAGACAAGCCAGAAAAATAAAAGAAAGATTGAAATGTGGGAAAAAGTGTAGGTTTTAAAATAGTAGATCATGTCATAAGGCGATAAAAGTATTATCTAACGAATGTGATTATAACCCTCGCCTTCGGCTCGGATTATAAAGGATTCGTCAGATAATACTTTTATCGCCGTGTGACATAAAAATATTTTGAACACAAAAATAGTCGAAATAGATTGAAAATTTGTAATTAAAATATGATTTTTTGTTTTGTTCAGCGATTAGTTTTCTGCGAGAGAACAATAGATTTCCCTCCGTCTCAACTCCTACATGCCCAACCCACCAGAAATATTTTAAAATGTATTATTGACCGTTATAGCTGAGGAGAAATGAAGGAAAAAATATTAATCGAGTGGTGGGATTAATTTGAAGAATGATAAGTACTTTCCTTTCAAATTTTCATTTCTGATTCTTAACGTTTTTCTCTTTTATTTGCATTTTTTTTCGTTTACAATTTCTCACATGCGAGTAGTTGCACTCCTTGTTTTTTCTTCCGGAAAGGGAAGATTTACTTTTTGAAATTATGTTTCACGTAGTTGCAATGACAAAACTAATGCAGGTGCAGCCAAACGCATATACTCCTCCTCTAAGTTGTCGAGAATAAAAAAATGGAATGATTCAATTTCTACAGGTAATCAACACGTCTCCATCCAACTTGAGTCAGATCGAAGATTGAATAAAATCCTCTTAGCGATTCAATTCAGTTGTCTAGATAAAACTTTTAAAATTTTCCATTTCTATTGAAGAAATAAAGCAAAAAGAACTGGTCGGGAAGTTATTAGTTTGGTTAATGGGTCTCAAACTACCATTCACTCCCATCCAACTCTAATAATGGCACTGTCAGTGCAGGCGAGCGAAAGGTCCCCGGTCACTAATTGATTTTTTCATTGGACCCTTCACCACTAATATTAGTGCAATATATCACAGCAAACAATATTTGCGGCACTATGTAAAAACTTGTGACATGAATTCACCAAAAAATTTCGGCTAATTCACTCACGTATTGTTGGCTAGGATGGATAAAAATATAAGATATTTTACCTAGAACAATCTATGAAGCTTCCCTTGGCAACACTCAACGACCGAAGATTTTGTAAACTCCATTCACCAAGACAACTTATCAAGTCATTTATAGTGATCTTCAGTCCCTTTACTTCCAGATCCACGACCTTGTGTTGTTTCAACACTTTCAATCCTTTAGTAGAGAGGTTGGATGCGTCTTTCAGTCTCACATATCTACAAATTGAGTATTCAATTATTTTTGTCTCTTTTTAATAACGCAAAGTTGTATACAACTACCTCAATCTCGTTGTTTTTGAATCGAACAGAGTGATGGTCAGATCAGATAAAGCTTTTTTCTCACAGAGACTCGCCAATAGTTGTTCAGATATTTCAGCTGGTAGAAATACATCGGGATCTTTGAAACTTAATCTCGTTGCGGTTTCATGTGTTGAATTGTTGATGGGGGAGTTTGTCAATGTTCCAGATGATACAGAAACGTTGTTTTCGATAGCAGAACCATTCGATCGATCTTCTTACAATATAAATATTTTTACAATAAAAATTAATACATGAAAAATTGCTACAAAATATAAGGGTAAAAAATCAAAATTCTATACTGAAGTGATGAAAATTAATGAGTTGGTTTATCTAGTAATTAGAGAACTTCTCGAGAATGGGGGATTTTTGAGATGGTGGGTACCTCTCACTATGTCCTACTAAAATCATCCCCTCACAAAATTGCAACCATCATATTAACAGTTATGTCACATCTAAACAGTAATTCCTGTTTATAGTCTGGTAAGTAAAAGCGTAATCATTCACATACCAATATCTACAACAGCTGAGGTGCTCACATTAGTGCCGCCAGAATCACCAAGCTGTACTTCGCAGAGGGCAAGAACATTGTCACAGATAAAATCTACACACACTTCCTCGAGGCTTCTCGGTGATTCAAACATTTTTCAAATTTTTTCTGGCATTCGAAATGTCAAAAAAATTCATCAACTTCAAGTAAGTAGAACTTCATCAACGATTCATCTGTTTCATAATCAGTTTCACTTCATTGACATTTCCGTGTAGAACGATGAACCGTCAGGTTTCATGATTCTGCAAAATTAATGTTGACAGTCAAAACTTTGCTAATGAGATTCTTAGTATTTTCACGATTTTTTTTATAACTTCATGAAAATATTACATAACATGAATGTTCACTGCATAATTATGAGAATCGATAATCTGTGTTACACGACTTCAGCATTGTTAATGAATTATTCGATCAATGTTAAGTCCACTAAAACAATAAACAACCATTCTATGGAATCGATGTAGGCTGTAATGGATATGTTGCAAATAATAATCAACTCCAGAAAATGAATGATTAAAACCCAATGCTACGTACTCACTAAATGGATAAAATGGGTTTACACCTATGAAATGTCCTCCATCCTGAAGGGTCAGTTGTCAAAATCAAAGCTTAAAGATTCACACTCATTACAAGTGGGATACAATGACGGTCATGGAGAAAATGGTCGTTGAGAAAGAACTAAAAAATTTAGTCTCGACCTCGATTGCGCAAGAAAGAGTATCTGTTTCACCAAATATTTGCGGAATATATATGAAAAAGTGATGAATAATTTCACATTTTGGAATACTGAGGTTTTTAACACAATCTTTCTTCACTGACTGGCAAGATGGTTGAGATGTCAATGGGAGTTGCAATCGTAAATAGTGAATATGAGATTAGGCGGTTGATATAACGTTGCGAGAATGAGGATAAAAAAAATGTGTGTATCGTCAGACTTTCAACTCTGCATGAGCTTGACAGATAACACCGTGCCTGCAACGGTTCAGGCAGGAGGGAGAAACCTACCACCCCTACCACTAGTGTTTCCCGATCCTGTATCGATACTCACTTATATCGATATTGTTTGTTCCGACATTCGATATTATGTATCGATATTTGCGCATCGCGATATTGGGTGTATCGATATTTCTGGCTTGGGATCGATATTATCTCACGAACCAGTAATGAAAAAATAAAATAAATGTAAAAAATATTCATAACGGATTTAAGGATAATCGGGCGAGGAGGAAATGTAAGAGATGAGGCGGAGGGGTTTCTATTGTTTTCCTGTAGAAAACCAATCGCTGAACAAAAAAATTTTTCCCATTCGGATTCAAAATTCAGGCAATATTAGGAAGTATCTCCGGTTAAAAATTATGTTTGGAGCTAATCAAATTTATTTGTATCTGTTCCACGCATTGAATGGTCTTCAGATTGTTTTTTTTTAATAAATGAAAAAATATTAATAATATTAATATTAATCAGGAGCTGGTACCACTAGCTCGAGGGAGCTCCAATCACAACGCTTCATCGCTCTCTCTCAAGAGACGTTTAAATTGACCGCGCTACCCCCACCCGATCGCTAATTGAGACGTTGCTGCTCGTTTGGGCTGCGTGCGCAGAAATTTTATTTTCCAGTACTTTTTACCTATATTATTAATAAACAATGCTCCTAGGCGACAATCTTTTTCACTCAAAAAATCATTGATCACATGTTCTAAATGTGTCTAAAGTTTCATGACTTTGGCTGCTTTTTTTTCTTGGGTTTTGCAGTTTTTTTTGTGATTTCCATAAGATCACGGGTTAAATGACCACTTTTTCAAAAATTCATAATAAATTAACCAGGTTCCCTAGCAGTTTGAAACTTTGCACACGCCTTTTCCATCATTTAAAGAATACGTAAAAAATAAAAGAGAAAAATGGCTGCTTTTTTTCTAACCCTCCGGGCTCGCCCGATTATCCTTAAAGACCAGGGAGGTCACAAGCATAAGATGATTCATCGGGGTCAAAATATCAGAGGGGACAAAAGGATCACAAGGGAATGGTCAAATTTCAAGAGGGTCAAATATCACAAGGGTCGAACGTCACGAGGGTCACAAGGGGATGATCAAATTTCACGAGGGTCAAAAGTCACAACAGTCACATTAAGACGATCGTCTTAATGTGACTCTTGTGTTGAAGTTTCACAAGGATCAAAAGTCATAAGAGTCACAAGAGTCACATTAAGACGATCGTCTTAATGTGTGTTGAAGTTTCACAAGGATCAAAAGTCATAAGAGTCACAAGGGGATGACCAAGTTTCACAAGGGTCAAACGTGACGAGCGAGATAAGGGGACGATCAAATTTCCCGAGGGTCAAACAGCACGAGGGTCAAATTTCACAAGGGTCATAAGGGGATGGTCAAATTCTACGAGACTCAAATTTTCGCGAGGGTCACAAGGGGACAGTGAAATGTCACGGCAGTTAACCGACACAAGGAGACGGTCAATTTTCACAAAGGTCAAACGTGGGAGGATTACAATAGGGGACCTTCAAATTTTACGAGTCAGACAGTACGAAAGTCACAGGCGGATCACCAATTTTTGAAATTTTCAGGGCCCGAAATGATTCCGTGAAAAATTCAATAAACTTGAATAATGAACACCATTATTCTTCCTACAAAGAGTTTGAGATTGTTCCATGTGATTCTCAAAGATCATTAAAGCATCGTAGTTCCTTGTGACTCTTGTAATCCTTTGCTCCTTGCGAAATTTGACGTTGGACCCTCGTAGAAAATGACCAGTGGAACATTCAAACGTCATAAAATGTCATTATTCCTTTCATTATTCCATCCCCGTGAGACCCTCGTGACGTTTGACACTTGTGAAATTCGACCATACTCTTCTGATCCTCATGACGTTTGACTCTTGTGAAGTATGACCATCCCCTTGTGACTCTCGGGCTGTTTGATTCTCGTGAAATTTGACCATCTCCTTTTGACTCGTGACGTTTAACTTTCGTGAAATTTGACCATCCCCTTATGACCGTCGTAAAATTTGACCATCCCTATGTTACCCTCGTGTCGGTTGACTCGTGAAATTTAATCGTGTCCCTATGGCCCTCATGATGTTTCACTACTGTGAAATTTGACCATCTCCTTTTGACCCTCGTGACGCTTCATTTCCGTGAAATTTGATCGTTCCCGTGTGGCTTTCGTAGAGTTTGACCTTCGTGAAATTTGATCATTCCCTAGTGACTCTCGTGACGGTTCACCCTCGAATGAACAAAATAATAATTCTGTGCAAAATGTAATGTGAATGACACTGAATATTCATAACGTATCTCAATTTTTCCTCGCGCAATTTAATTGGCAAATTTGATGATTGCAAGTGGCGGAATCTATAGAATGGTCTGTACCAAATTATAAACAATACTGGGATATCCTCACGTGAATGAATCTGAATGTTTAAGGTCTTTTAACGCGACATTCTTCAATTTTTATATTTTTTTATTTGCCAGTGTCATGCAGAATTTTTAAAAACAGCGATATTACGAGTATCGATATTTCCCAAGGCGATACTTTGCGGTATCGACACCAAGCAATCTGCGTCGATACGATGCTGAGTATTGATATTTTTTTGGGTATCGGGAAACACTACCCACCACCAGAGATCATAGGGGGGATTAGCAGATTGATATGACCTTAGCCGACAGATGATTGATTATGAAAAAAAAAAAAATTCAGGTCGTTTGTACTACGTCTGTACATGATTGTTCTAAGATCAGAACCGTTTGTTCCTCTTCCAATTATTTATTAAAAAATAATGAAAAAATGGCCCATGTACTTGGCCGACACACATTAAAAATTATGTTTCCCTGTTTTTTTGGGATTGTTCAGACCTAGAATCGTTTGTATTTTAATTGTTTGTCAATTTTATAGTTTGTTCTTGACAATTTTCTCGTTATTTATTGTAATTACGACAATTGAGTCCGATTCGTCAACTGACACCGGCGGACCACAGGTGTTATCTAAGATGGCGGGGGATACCACCCATACCACCTACCACTACCGTCCTTTTTTCAACATTTCATTATTAATTAATCATGAAGCAAAGAATGTAATGGTTTTTCATATTGGTTGGTTATAAATCTTTTGGTTAAATATAACAGTGATGTTAAAGTGTACAAAGTGTTCTCAATAAATTAAATATATCAGCCATAACCTCCAATGAATGCATTTTGGAGTAAACCAGCTCAATTGACATGCGATAACATTTTCTAAAATCAAGTGATCCGACCAATACTCATAAAAATTGATTGGGAATTAGGATAACAGTGAAGAAAGGTGAGGTTCAATTATCATCAAAGCATTTCATCAGTAAGGTTATGGAACGACGAGGTTAGGGATGGTCAATCACTTCTCCTCGGAGATTAGTTTGTGAAGTATTTGAGAATACAAAAATTGATTGTACAAATACAGCGATCTTCTCTTCATAGGCCCACTGATAGTACTATTTACAATAACTGATTTGCATCTCATTCTACTCATGCAAAGAGGATACTCAAACAGAAAAATCTTTACGAACATCACCAACTAAATCATCAACGTCTTCGTTCCTCATCCAGAATCTAGAGCAGTCACAGCCTCAGATAATTTATTCTCTTGAATGGTGACCTGCACTGCTGGACACACATCAACCTGTATTCAGAGTCAAACTATAATCCTTTTTAATCCTAATTTCAGGGATGTTTTCCAAGCTTCACCTCTTAGGAAAATTGTGGTCATGGAAGTAAGGACAACACATCACTCACTGGGACCATTCCCATTCAAAACTAAGGACTCAAAATTTTTGTACATACGGATATAATAGAGAGATTAATAGTGTATACACTCAGAAAGGCCTAACTCGCGAAGTTATGGCGTCGACAATTCATTCATTCAATCCTCAGCCCCCGTAGAAGGACCCCTGGACTACAAGACAGGGTCTTCGAATGAGTCAACATCTCATAAGCATTTAGTGTCAAAATACAAGGTGAGAAGAACGAGGAGGACAACACGAGACTGAGCTACCACTAATCAAGGACTTCCATTTTCTATGTGAAGGGGTTGGCCCTTGACCCTATCGTCGTTTACTACCCTGAGGAACTCAAATGGCCATTAAGATGTCCAATCAGTCCTTTGCGGTTGATGCACAGTCTGTTGTTGACTCTTTGCACGAAACCCTATGTCATGAGAATGTAATTATGGAATCGCGGAACGAAACCGCTGTTGCAGTGTTTTGTTCTGTTGACTGATGTACTTGTTTGCATCTGTGGGGCACACATTTTTAATGTTAAAATTCGTCCGTCACCCACTGGTAATTTTTTTTCTCTATTTTTTAATTAATAGATAAAACAGGATGAATCAATTTCATTCTCAGATCTTTTAGTTTTTAGAAAATAACTTAGGATTTAATGGAGACAATGAAAGTTGTGAAGATCTGAATTGTAGTCTGTGAAAAAATTTTTTTATTCCTTTGACAAGTACATCTTTGATCATGTTCGAAACTCATGGCTAAAAAGTTTCTGAACTAAGGGCCTGGTGTTGAGAGGAAAGAAACTTTCGTCAATAATTTTTGTTGTTACATCTTTGTAGTCAAATATTTTGAATTTGATACGAAGAAATTGTTGACCTAATTGATTCAACTAGAATAGATTTCTTCTCATGAAAGAAGTAAAGAATTTCATATCGAAAGTTCTTTACTTTGTCAGCGTAGATATTCTACTCTCAAAAATTGTTGAGTCTTCAGTTTACTAATAGAAGTCGAGAAACATTGGTCAAACAACTTTTTTCATCAGGGCAGATCAGATGTAGATCTATCAAGATGAGCTCCTTATTGAAATCTATAAATTTTTACTTGTCGAAAATGATAGTCGAATGAAAAATGAAAAGTCAGGCAAGTGAAAAGAGAAAGTATCAAAGATTTCCATCATTGAAATTAGGTGATACATTTAAAAAAATTAGAAAGGAGTCTGAAAATTAGCAATAAACTGAATTCGAAAAGTTACCCCGTTGAATTTTATAGTCGTTCATTTCTAAAATTCGAGAAGAGATTCATCTGAATTAAGAATTAATTACAGAAAATGAGTGAGATGTATCTAAGAATCAAACCTTTATTTCCTTTTTGATAAATTCTAAAAAATATACTGAGATCATTGTTTCACATTTCATGCCTACAAAAAAGATATCAACCATTTTAGTATCTCTCACATTCTGAGAATATTCAACAAAAAATTAAGTCATATCAACTCATGTCGTTTTGATATTTACTGAGTATCAAATCGTAACTAATAAGATACTTTCATTGCTTGCAGAAAAATCAGCAATAGAATTATGGAAATGAGCTCAGTATTTCACTTTCAGTACGTAAATATGAAACAAAAGAGTTGAATTAATGCGACGAGATAATGAATTAATACTAAAATCAATTTTCGTGTCATTAGATGCTTAACAGTGTTTGGCACTTTAGCAGTATTCATGGCTAAACTAATAAAATTCAAACTTGACGAAGTAACGACGATTAAACTCGCTTTCTCATGCTTCCATTCGTCTACAAAACATTCCTACTCAACAGCATCACATGGCCCGACGGATCCAACGTACATAATTGCAGAACGAATTTACTGACATTTTAAATAACAATTCTTTACAATCATAGCTTCACTGACATTTCAAATAACAATTCTATACAATCATAGTTGGAAAAATTTCATATAAAAAATGTGTCTTGACATTTGAAGGACAAGGAAAAACCTGGCCAGGTTCAGTAGAAGTGAGAGTATCATGAATAGTTTTAAAAGAGAATGTCAAAAATCCTTTCATAGAGGTCCTTTTCGACAAAGAAACGTCTATTGACATTTCTATTCAACACGTCTATTGTTATTTGTCCCACAAATAACCAATTATTCAGTTTACTTCATAATTCTGTGATTCAACATTCGCGTATTGAAAATTTCATTTTCCTATTTTTTGTTCTCTAGGTCAACGAAATAACATCTCGTATCCTTCGCTGATTGGTGCAACACCTTGGAAATTAGCGCAGATTATGGTAAAAGCACTATGATCTATGAGCCTGCTATTTTTCGTGGCTTCCTTAAAGAGACCTTTCTCTATCAGAACACTGCACTATATTTATAATAGGTACTAATAAACATAATAATTAATTACTCAAATTACCCTTTTCATGAAATTATTCAGGATGAGACCAAAAATTAATACTTTTTCAGATATTGGAGCCTCCTTACCAAGTGCTTGTATCCAGCTGAGGACATTAAAAATCATAATCGCGTAAAATTCGTGTAAAAATCCAATTTTAGTTTACAAAAAACTTGTCATTGGAAAGTGGTAGAAATTAACTCACATGAATAATAAATTGTAATGACAACATATTCTCGTGGCATTTTCACTCCAGACATATTCTAATGTAATTTCCAGCATTACAATGCTCTACCCCAAGGTAATTTGATTTACTTTGAAAGGAAAGGTGAATGAACAAACTTTGATTAAAAATTGATATTTGCAAGGACTGAAAATGAACGCCAATAAATTTGAAATTCTGACGTGATTGACAACAATATTACTTGAAAAAAAATCTTGTGTTTCCTGTCCTTATCTTCAATATTTTAGCATTGGAGTTCACGACTGATCAACAATTAGTAATTCCATTCAATATAGAGTATTGTTTTATGAACAAAAAAAGAAAACAAAAAGAAATACTTCAAAATATACCACAAATGATATTGCTGTTGTAAAATACCATGTAATCTACTCATGGTATTTGCACCAAGGAAAACGCTTGATTTTTTAAAGATTTTCGAACTTCGCTTGCATCTTCAGTGTCTTGGCCTCGTGTCCCTCCTTCGGAAGGAAAATCCCCTGGTTCTCCCAAGCTATTTTCACGATCTTTTTCTGATGCTCGTGTAGCAGTTGTGGTTCCAGCGTTGACCCAAGTCCTTTGCTATTTCCTCCCAGGTTGGAGAACTTGAGGAGTGGAATTGGAAGTAGTCGATGTCCTGAAGCAATCGCGTTGTCTCGAGGGCTAATGACAATCAAAGCATCTTTGGAGGGGGGTGTTTGGAGTGCTCATAAGATCACAGATCAGCTATTTCCGATGAATTGTTCGATTAAATAATAATGATGAGACCTTTTCCCTGTGAAGTTTCACTCATCCTGAGCTCTCGTACATCATTTTCTGTTCACAGAAATAATCTTAATATAAATTGCACTGATGGGTCGGACTTGTTCTTCAGGTTTACATGCACGTACAGAGGATTTTATATCGTCGTATTCTTGCCAGTGTCCTGAGGCTCGACGACAAAAAGCAGTGAAATGGTCTTCATGCTCACGATAACACCAACGAGTCTGGAAACGTAATGAAGAAAAATTAGGAGTGAAGTGATAAAATGAGCTAAAGTGGTAGAATGGTTACATTTTTTCAAAAGTCCGTAATATTATTACTACCACTTGCAGATTACTGTAGAAATATAATTAATGTAAAAATAAAGGTAATTTCGGAAAAGAATATAGTCACATAGTTTTTTTCTTTCACCACTGGAATTAAAATGATTTATGTAAGAGAAAATTTAGAGAAAAAAATTTTCAAATCGTCTGTGACTAAAAATAGTACGTGCGCGTTAGCATAATCTATTTCTCGAGAATGTCTCAGATTGTGATGAAAATAGCAGAATTTGCGTAGAGAGCTCTTTTGTAGAAAAACATTATAGTTACAAATAAAGTTTCCCTGCAAATTTCACCATCTTCATTAGATTCGCAGTTATTAACTGGAAATTCAGGCAGGAATTGAGCAAACATGGGGTATTTTTTCAATGCACTACTGCACATAGAGATGAAAATCTAGAAAATTCACATTGTACGCGTGCTTCCAATAATATAAACTTAAAAAAATGTATACAAAGCGAATGTATACACCTCACCTGTACGTGGTGTCCAAAGTCAGCTGTGCTGGAATAGTATTCAAGCGGACGCTTATCGGAGATGAATTGTAGTCAATCCTTGTCCCAAGTTCTACATAAATATGATTGTTACCCTGTGCTGTTTCAGTGTAAGTAGAGTATCCACATCTACATTTTTTGTCGCAGATGACAGTCTGAAACTCTAGAGCTGCCTGAAGGGCCTTGTATCCTTGACGACGGATGATTGAATGATCAATCTGGATCGAATAATTGTGTTCGCTATCACCTGAACAAATGTTTAGTTTGCACACAGAAGTGTGGAAGGTACTGGGATAAGACACGAACAATTTTGTCCACAAATCGGTGGGATTGTCAGTGGCCACATAAGACGTTACGAAAGCCAGGTTTTCTGCACTAGTCACTGATTCCGTACTCTCATAAAATGGTTTAAGTAAGAGGAAGCGTTCTTTGTATAAATCTGCTGTGACTCCTGTTTCTCGTAATTTCAATATGAATGAAAAAGTTTCATTGTAGACACCCTCCATGAAACTTCGATAATGGCAGTCATCCAGAGCTGCTGTCAGCAGAATAGATGCGAGGGAATCGAAAGCACAGGTTCTCCTCATGAAGTACACCTTACCATCGATCTTGTAAGTGCCACAGTGCACCGCATTCCTCAATAAGTAATTCCGGCGCTTGGTTCTACCTTTCGAAGGTATTTCGTGCGAATTCTTCTCCTTATTTGCCGTGAGATCCACAACAGCTTCTGGACATGACATGAAGAATTTTGCAATCGAAGGTTTTTTGGCTCGCGAATACGTCGGATTTTCTTCACGTCCTCGATCATTAGATCCGCTTAGAACAGGAGACGGTGTTTCAGGTACATAGAACCCACCATCATTATTGATAGACTCATGAAGTGCATTGGAGGTCTCGTCAGCCTCGGTAACGCCATGTGGCGCTGTCACGTGTGTCTCATTCTGGTTTTTCCTTGACCGAGAAGGTTTCTCAACAGGTGTCTGTCGCATCATGGCCTGATCTGGAGATTGATTACTTGAATTCCCGGGGGGAGTTGATAGAGTAGTGGAGTTTTCTGGGTTTGAAGAATTAAACAGTGAGTTCGAGCATGCAGGAGGGGACATTGGCAGATTAGAGGAGGTGGATGTGTTGATACTTTCGATGTCGACACGTGAACCAGAGTGGGACTCATTGGATCCATCCCCACATTCTTCTGTTGATGACTCGGGTTCTTCAACAGAGTACTCTGTTGTCTTCAGATCTCGGCATTTAAATCGAGTGTAGCTTGTCCCTTTATTCCGCCAATTCTCTTCAGCTCGTGAAATTGAATCACTGTGATTTGCTTCATGTGCACAGTGTCCAGTGGCTTTTTCACTGGTTTCTTTCATCTTGGGTTCAGTGATTTTTTTACCCTGAGCTCTAAAGTCGAGAAGTTCTCCAGAGAAGTCCCTACTTCCTCCAATCAAATGACGAAGATGAATGCGAAGAAAGTTATCGACATCCTGAGGCAATGTATATTTCTTACACATCCCGTTTGATTTCGCGAAACCCACGTTCATTGTAGCTGCTTGTAGCATGTTCAGCATAATATGGAAGACAAACTGAAGTCCAAAGGGGGAATATTCTCGCATATTCCACCAGTCTATTGCCAAATGCTGGTAGACGATAGAAATTTGGAATAGAACCTTTAGAGCGGGTTTTTAGTGCTTCATCTTTCAAATTTTTGAGAAACATGCCAAGATCGGGGGCTTCTTCACCCAGATCAACATCTGGAGGTATTAGCTCATTATCTGGGGGCTCAAGAATTTTCAGGAATTCGTCGACATCCAAGGGGCGTTTTCTAATCATTTCTTGCAATTTCAGTCGGGTTTCTTCAGTGCACTGGACTCGTTGTTGTGTTGATTTCAAACTAAGAATGGAGTCATCAAATTCTTGAAATGACACGACACATGTGAACATAAAAACTTCGATAAAATCTTGAAAATTCTGGCAATCCATCATGATTGCGATGAGCCGAATGTAAAAATCTCGAACCTGGCGAACAGGATGATTATTCAAGCACTTTAATCGACACCAAACTTGAATAAAATGGGACGTGTCAAGACGAATGAACGTTGATACCAAGCTTCTGAGCACGTGTTGATCCTTTGATATCGCCTCAAAGCATATTGCTATGTAATGCTTGATATGCAAATCATTTAGAGCTCTACAACAAGCTATCCTCAACGCTTCGTAGCCATCAATGACCACCTCGTTTGGCTTTTGATAATCTACTGTACGAAGCCAAGTCCTCAGCCAAAATTCGATTTTCTCACTTTCTTGAGACTCTGATAGCATTTGGAAAACAGAGATGCTGGATTTATTAAAGTGGATCATTATCGTGTACAGAAAGATATGAGCAGATTCCAGCTTCAAAGGACGTTTTAATTTTCTCACCAAACTGCCGGTGGAGTCAATAGAGATCTTCGACGTTTTGTTGTGCATATAGCGGTATTGCTTGTAAGCACTCTTCTGCTCAGCTGTACCATAAAATGTGAAATACAGAGAGTAACCAGTATCAATGATTGATCCCATGAATTCTTTTTCATATTTCATTCTTTCAATAGTCTGAATCATGTCTTCATTTTTAACTCTATTTGTACCAAGTTCTTCGGCAATGGCTTCTTTCTTAGCATGGCGCAACACGTCGAGGGACGGTTCATTTGGTCCACCTGTATCTCCTCTTCTCAGATGTTCTCTTGCTAGTCGTTTCTTTACATTGTTGGCACTGCCTTCAGCTACAGCAGCTTTCCCAAGCTGTTTCCTCCTGTTTCCGTTGAGTGGACGTTTTACATTCTCATGTGTCTCTGCAGAAGTATCACGAGTCTTTATCCGAATTACCAGCTCCTCTATTGAAGATGAAGGCTCCTTATCAACATAGCCCCGGATACGATTGTTGCATTTCTTGCTCCGACAAACTCCTTTGATTTTTATGAAATGTAAACGATTTTCAGACACGTTCANGTATCTCCTCTTCTCAGATGTTCTCTTGCTAGTCGTTTCTTTACATTGTTGGCACTGCCTTCAGCTACAGCAGCTTTCCCAAGCTGTTTCCTCCTGTTTCCGTTGAGTGGACGTTTTACATTCTCATGTGTCTCTGCAGAAGTATCACGAGTCTTTATCCGAATTACCAGCTCCTCTATTGAAGATGAAGGCTCCTTATCAACATAGCCCCGGATACGATTGTTGCATTTCTTGCTCCGACAAACTCCTTTGATTTTTATGAAATGTAAACGATTTTCAGACACGTTCACTTCACCTCTTTTGAAAACGAATGCACAAGGAAGTCTCCACTGCCTCCAGAATGCAAGGCTCACTACGTTTGTCCAAACTTTGGGTCTCAAGGTGTGACTAGTTCGGTGATTGTCGTTCTCCAGTGGTTTGATCTCTTGCCATTCTTCTGGACTCAGCACCAAATCAAAATCTACTTCCTCATCATATTCTTCTGACTCACTTGCTTCAGGTTCCAAGTCATCATCTTCTTCTTCATCATTTTCTTCAGGAAGAATCTCATCCTGAAGAAAATTTAACTGTTGAAGCTGTAATTTTTCCCTCGCAGCTGTGACGATCTTTCTCCTGTCTTCCTTAACATTGACGCGCCAACATGACGCAGACCACAAGCCTTTTGTCTCTTCGGATAATTGATCCCAAACAGGATCACTATGGACAGGTGGGTAGTCACCACTGAATTTTTCTCCAAACTTTACGAGACAATTTATTGCTGTATCTTGTGGCACTCGACACTGAGGAGGCATCTTGGTAAAAACATGAGACGAACCTATAAATCT
>NW_021680615.1:174480-176692 GCF_001412515.2 Diachasma alloeum | reverse complement strand
ACACCTAATGCGTATAAGACGTTGACTAAATCGAAGACCTTTTCTTGTAGTCCCGGGGCCCTTCTACCGGAGCTTTGGATGAAGTCAATGGATCGCTGATGCCATAAAATGGCGAGTCAGCCCTTTCTAAACATAGACACTATCAGTCCCTCTATCATATCCCTATGTGTGAAAATTTGGAGTCCTTAATTTTGAATGAGAAAGGTCCCAGTGATCACAGTGTTGGCCTTACTTCCATGACCAATATCGTCCTAAGAGGTGAAGCTTGGAAAACATCCCTGAAATTAGGATTAAAAAGGGTTATAGTTTGACTACAGGTTGATGTGTGTCCGGNCTATAAAGGACTGATTGGACATCTTAATGGCCAGTTGAATTCCTCAGGGTAGTAAATGGCGATGGAGTCAAGGGCCAACCCCTTCACATAGAAAATGGTCCTTGATTGGTGGTAGCTCAGTTGCGTGGTGTCCTCCTCGTCCTTCTCAGCTTGTGTATTTACACCTAATGCGTATAAGACGTTGACTAAATCGAAGACCTTTTCTTGTAGTCCCGGGGCCCTTCTACCGGAGCTTTGGATGAAGTCAATGGATCGCTGATGCCATAAAATGGCGAGTCAGCCCTTTCTAAACATAGACACTATCAGTCCCTCTATCATATCCCTATGTGTGAAAATTTGGAGTCCTTAATTTTGAATGAGAAAGGTCCCAGTGATCACAGTGTTGGCCTTACTTCCATGACCAATATCGTCCTAAGAGGTGAAGCTTGGAAAACATCCCTGAAATTAGGATTAAAAAGGGTTATAGTTTGACTACAGGTTGATGTGTGTCCGGCAGTGCAGCATTCAACAAAATAGACTATCTGAGGCTGAAAGTGCTCTACCTTCTGGATGAGGAACGAAGACGTTGATGATGTAGTTGATGATTATTGTAACACGAGTTTTTTTGAGTATTTTTTTTTGTATGAGTAAGATTAAATGTAAATCAATTATAGTAAATAGGACTGTCAATGGGGCTATAAAGAGAAAACCGCTGTACGTTCGTGTTCTTAAATACTTGAAAAACTAATCTTCGAGAAGTGATTCATCATCCCTAACCTCGTCGTTCCACAACCTTACTGATGAAATGCTTTAATGATAATTGAAACTCACCTGTCTTCACTGTTATCCTAATTTCCAATGAATTTTCATGGGTATTCGTCGGATCACTTGATGTTAAAAAATTTGATCATATGTCAATGAAGCTGGTCTGCTCCAAAATGTATTAATTGGAGGTTATGGCGGATGTATTTAATTTATTGAGAGCACTTTGTACACTTTAAATCACTGTTATATGGAACGAAAAGATTTATAATCAACCGATATGAAGAACCATTGCACCCTTTGCTTCATGATTAATATTGATAATGGGATGTTAAAAAAAGGAGGGTGCTGGCAGGTGGTATCCTCCGCCATCTTAGGTACCACCTGTGGTCCGCCGTTGCCAGTCTACGAGTCAGAACTGGATTATTGTAATTACAATAAATAACTAGAAAATTGTCAAGAACAAACGATAACATTGACAAACAATTAAAATACAAACGATTCTAGGTCCTAACAATCCCAAAAAAACAGGGAAACACAATTTTTAATGTGTGTCGGCGAAATACATGGGAAATTTTTTCATTATTTTTTAACAAATAATTGGAAGAGGAACAAACGGTTCTGATCTTAGAACAATCATGTACAGACGTAGTACAAACGACCCGAATTTTTTTTTTTTTCATAATCAATCATGTCTCGGCTAAGGTCATATCAATAATTAGCAGGGCCAAAGAGGATAGACCTGAGTAGAGGCCTGGATCGGGGGGTTTGACTGACTCCAAAAATGTTAGTTGGTACCCCACGCGAAAGGCGGCGTCCCGGTCGAATTGTCAGTAAATGTGAGTCGGGTGCGTGAGTAACTCGGCTGTAGCAGTCCTGCTGTGACAGGGACAGGTTCAGAGGGGGATTTTTGTCCTCCTTGTACTCAATGTTTACTTTATGTTTTTCAGTTGATTTATTCGCCGACTAATTAATATTAAGGGATGAAACAAAGACTGTTCAATGGAGAATTAAATTCCCCATCCATCAACCCCCGTTTCATCCCTTAATCTCTGCAATAAAAAAATTAATATTGCGACGAAAGTCACGGCGCTATAAGAAACTCAATGGTTTTCCGGCGCAGAGCGCTTCCCCATT
>NW_021680615.1:169569-170207 GCF_001412515.2 Diachasma alloeum | reverse complement strand
AAGGGATGAAACGGGAATTGTTGGGTGGGGAATTTAATTCTCCATCGAACAGCGTTCGTTTCATTCCTTAATATTAATTAGGAGAAAAGAGACCATTTTTTAATTAGCGGGCGAATTAATGGGGAAGCGCTCTGCGCCGGAAAACCATTGAGTTTCTTATAGCGCCGTGACTTTCGTCGCAATATTAATTTTTTTATTGCAGAGATTAAGGGATGAAACGGGGGTTGATGGATGGGGAATTTAATTCTCCATTGAACAGTCTTTGTTTCATCCCTTAATATTAATTAGTCGGCGAATAAATCAACTGAAAAACATAAAGTAAACATGGAGTACAAGGATGACAAAAACCTCCCTCCGAACCTGTCCCTGTCATAGCAGGACTGCTACTGCCGAGTAACTCACGCACCCGACTCACATTTACCGACAATTCGACCGGGACGCCTCCTTTCCCGTGGGGTACCAACTAAAATTTTTGGAGTCAGTCTAACCCCCTGATCCGGGCCTCTACTCAGGTCTATTGTTGTATGAGGATTTCGGGTTTAGGTATTTTTTAGAAAGGTGGCGGGTAAGTTGCCCGTGGAGCGCTAAAGCACTCTGCTCGCTGGAAGCGGGAAGGTTCAAAATAACGTTGTCGACAC
>NW_021680615.1:167985-168342 GCF_001412515.2 Diachasma alloeum | reverse complement strand
GCGTTGCCGTAATACGGAAATTTCAAGGAATTTCGTCATCGCACATTCAAAATTTCTATGAATTTCAGTCCAATTATATGTGTACGTCCACGTGGAAAGGGCCCGTTTTATCGCATCTAATTTCCGAGATATTCACGTTTTTCTCTCCACTCCATTTATCCCATTGTTCAATTGATTTTTTGATCTTTTATACGGACGTCACACGGAGAAAAATAAATCGGTAAAAGTCTTGCGATCGCAAGGAGTTTCCCGAAGATCCCCATTTTTCATGCACGAAAAACAATGAAGCTTTTTGGAATCTTCGGGAAATTCGATCCTATCCTATTCAAGTAGGAGCGGAGGAATGAATTTTCAAAA
>NW_021680615.1:167434-167755 GCF_001412515.2 Diachasma alloeum | reverse complement strand
CCTCCCTAATTGAGATGAAGTAATGAAACCAAAGCTTACCGATTGAAAATTATATTTTTAATAAATGACATCGGTTTCATCTCTTAATCGCAGTTAGGAACGGAGGAATGAATTTTCAAAAGCGCGGAGAAACCCCGAACGGCTCTCCGGCGTCGAGTGAGTCCGGAGTAGTCCAATAAACGAAGGTCTGACATACGAATGTTTGCTAATCGGGTGAGCCCGGAGGGGCTCTCCTGATTGGAAAATTCATTTCTCCCACCCTAATTAAGATGAAGGAATGAAACCGATGCCGATCGATAGAGAATTAAATTCTCAATAAAT
>NW_021680615.1:166466-167236 GCF_001412515.2 Diachasma alloeum | reverse complement strand
GGTTCCCCAAGTTTGTGCGGGGGTTGAAAAAGCCAAAAAACTACCCCTGAAAACCGTTTTTTCGAAATAATTCGTGAATAACGCGCTGTACGTCCAAAAACGTAATATAAAAAATTGTAGAGCTCAAAATTCTACACAAAAAATGTATGAGGCACGTTACCCCTATTCTCCGTCGAATTGACCTTTATTCATCCCTTAATCTCAATTAGGAGGGGAGAGGTGAATTTTTAATTCGCGGGCGAATGGTGAAAAGTCAGGGGGCGCCACGACAAAAAATTATTTTTCTTACTGGCCCCTGACGTCCATGGCAGTTTTTATTTTTTTGTTACAGAGATTAAGGGATGAAAGGGGGTTATTTGATGGAGAATTTAATTCTCCGTCGAATTGCCCTTTTTTCATCCCTTAATCTCAATTAGGAGGGGAGAGGTGAATTTTTGATTACCGGGAGTCACTGTGCGCCGCGAAACTATTATTTTTCTCACTGGCCCCTGACTTTCTTGGCAGTTTTTATTTTTTTGTTACAGAGATTAAGGGATGAAAGAGGGTTAATTGATGGGGAATTTAATTCTCCGTCGAACTGCCCTTTTTTCATCCCTTAATCTCAATTAGGAGGGGAGAGATGAATTTTTAATTACTGGGAGTCACTGTGCGCCGCAAAACAATCATTTTTCTCACTGGCCTATGACTTTCATGGCAGTCTATATTTTTTAGTTACAGAGATTAAGGGGTGAAAGAGGGTTAATTGATGGGGAATTTAATTCTCCGTCGAA
>NW_021680615.1:166014-166236 GCF_001412515.2 Diachasma alloeum | reverse complement strand
CCTTAATCTTAATTAGGAGGGGAGAGGTGAATTTTTAATTACCGGGAGTCACTGTACGCCGCGAAACTATTATTTTTCTCACTGGCCCCTGAGTTTCTTCGCAGTTTATTTTTTTTTGTCATTCCGGCCGTGAGGCAGCGCTTCACGGACGCTCCGCNATTCATGACAGTTTATATTTTTTCGTTACAGAGATTAAGGGATGAAAGAGGGTTAATTGATGGG
>NW_021680615.1:161675-162763 GCF_001412515.2 Diachasma alloeum | reverse complement strand
GAGAGATAGAGACAGAGATAGAGAGAGAGACAGAGAGAGAGAGACAGAGAGAGACAGAGAGAGAGACAGAGACAGAGAGAGACAGAGAGAGAGACAGAGAGAGAGAGAGGGAGAGAGAGAGGGAGAGAGAGCGAACGGCTGACGAAAAACCTCAAATGATTCTTTTTCTCACATTCAGTCCGTGATGTTCCACATGCCCGTGCGCGCATGCGCAAATGTTGCCCGGCGCCGGATTTTGGGGTTCGAACTAGAAAATTGTGTTTTACTTTGAATCCATAGGAGATTCGCGGGTACGATCAGGACAAAATTTGTAGTAAATGTTCTAATAAAAAATATGGAAGAAAAAAAAAGAAATTCATCGATTCAATGTCAAGATATAAATAGCAACATATATTAAATTCGCTCTGAATGAATAAACAAGCTATTGAAAAAAAACGCTGATATTCCGAATTACAAAAAAAAAATTCATTAACTTCAATTTCTTAAATGGAAAACATTTTTTTTTCCCATCTGATCTTCACGCGGCTCTGTGGGATGAACGGTTGGGAATAGGGGTAAAGTGTCCTAAACATTTTTTGTGTAGAATTTTGAGCTCTACAACTTTGTATGTTACGTTTTTGGACGTGCAGCGCGTTATTCACGAGTTATTTCGAAAAAACGGTTTTCAGGAGTAGTTTTTTGGCTTTTTCAACCCCCGCACAAACTTGGGGAACCTTAAACATCCGCCATTAGTTTCATACGCCCAAATCACAAATTGTATCAATAATGGACCCTGATTAGCAAACATTCGTATGTTAGACCTTCGTTCATTGGCCTACTCCGGACTCACTCGACGCCGGAGAGCCGTTCGGGGTTTCTCCGCACTTTTGACAATTCATTCCTCCGCTCGTACTTGAGATTAAGTTTTGAAACCCGTGTCATTTATTGAGAATTCAATTCTCTATCGATCGGCATCGGTTTCATTCCTCCATCTTAATTAGGGTGGGAGAAATGAATTTTCCAATCGGGAGAGCCCCTCCGGGCTCACTCGACGTCGGAAAGCCGTTCGGGGTTTCTCCGCGCTTTTGAAAATTCATTCCTCCGTTCCT
>NW_021680615.1:161436-161577 GCF_001412515.2 Diachasma alloeum | reverse complement strand
AATGAAACCACTGTCATTTATTGAGAATATTATTCTCGATCGATAGATATTGCGTTCATTCCCTCTTCGCAATTAGGGGCGGGGGGGGGGAGAAATGAATTTTCTAATCGGGGGAGCCCCTCCGCGCTCACTCGACGCCGG
>NW_021680615.1:161133-161409 GCF_001412515.2 Diachasma alloeum | reverse complement strand
GGCTTCAATCCTTCATCTCAATTAGGGTGGAAGAAATGAATTTTCCAATCGGGGGAGTTCCTCCGAGCTCACTCGACGTCGGAGAGCCGTTCGGGGTTTCCCCGCGTTTTTGAAAATTCATTTCTCCGCTCCTACTGAGATTACGAAATGAAACCGATGTCATTTATTAAAAATGCAATTCTGAATCTGTAGAATTTGGTTTCATTCCTTCATCTCAATTAGGGAGGGGAGAAATTAATTTTTGAATGAGAAGAACTTGTTCGGAGTTACTGCGCG
>NW_021680615.1:160770-161078 GCF_001412515.2 Diachasma alloeum | reverse complement strand
TTACTCCGCGCTTTTGAAAATTCATTCCTCCGCTCCTACTTGAGTAGGATAGGATAGAATTTCTCGAAGATTCCAAAAAGCTTCATTGTTCTTCGTGCATGAAAAATGGGGTTCTTCGGGAAACTCCTTGCGATCGCAAGACATTTACCGATTTTTTTTTCTCCGTGTGACTTCCGTATAGAATATCAAAAAATCAATTTAACTTTGGGATAAATGGAGACGAGAGAAGAACGTGAATATCTCGGAAATTAGATGCGACAAAGTGGGCCCTTTTCACGTGGACGTACACATATAATTGGACTGAAATT
>NW_021680615.1:114712-160701 GCF_001412515.2 Diachasma alloeum | reverse complement strand
AAAAACGTGAATATCTCGGAAATTAGATGCGACAAAGTGGGCCCTTTTCACGTGGACGTACACATATAATTGGTCTGAAATTTATAGGAATTTTTAATTTGCAATGACGAAATTCCATGAAATTTCCGTATTACGGCAACGCTATATAAATTCCCAATAAGTGTTCCCGGAATTTCCGCGACAATATTACTGAAACCTACAGACATCATTCCTGATTTCAAGACATTTCTTTGATTTTCAGGATCATGTCACTAGAAATTTTTTACAAAATGACTTAATTTTAACATTGCTTGCTCATTGCATTTCAGAAATGCAGCTGCCTAAAAAAGACACATCGATTCCTAGGAACAACGTTTTTTTTTCTCGGTAAATACAGACAATAGAGAAATGTCAGAGTACAGTGAATAAACTTCACTCGTCAATAACTCCATAATGGCAGAGTGAAATTCCCTGATTTTTTTTCACTCTCGATTAATTTTTTAAAAATTCAAATTGATACTTGAGTATCAATTGATTCATTCACATCGTTCCATTCCATCGGGAGATATTGTTGATTGGAGACAATATTTTATGGTCACTGAAGAAGGCAAACCATTCATTTAAATCTCGCAATAATCTGCGAAAAATCTCATTCGTTAATCTATTATTATTGATTTAATCCCATTATGTGTAGATCGCTGGAGAACAACGAAAACGTTCCAACCGTTCAAACGAGTTGGAATGTTTTCTCTCTCCTTCTTCTCGATTTTCTTTCTCACTCGCACTCGTTAAGTTTTGCGGAGGACGGGCACGTGCTAACGCGACGGAGACGACAATGAGTGGGAGCAAACGCGATACATATTCCGTTCTCACTCAGGGGGGAATACCGACATTAGTATACCTGCCTGTTTTACCAACAAAAGTGTACTCGGATTTAGTTCATGCGCCACCACTATGAAAAAATTCAGTCGAAACGTTTACATTGCCGTGAGAGATCTCTCTTATAGGGCGCGTTTCGCAATCGACTTAGTAGCAGTAGCAGTACTGTAACACTATCTAATTTCGCTTTACTGCAGCTACAGTAGTTGTTTCCGAAACGTACCCACAATCTCTGAGATAGACAGGGTTGGGCATATCTCGCAGATGTAAGTTTATGACGTGACATTGTCAAATACCGGTAATTTACCTCTGGGGCGTCAAAAATGTCAAAAAGTGTCAGAAAGCTCTTTACAAGGAACCTGAGCTATAAAGTCACAAGGGTCAAAAGTGAGAGGCACATCGGCCGGAAATCGTCAAGATCAAACGATCACGAGGGTTATCCTCGCGAAGGTTAAACATCACAAGGGTTATGCCTTCTTAGGGTCAAACGTCGCAAGGGTCAAACAACGGAAGCAATCCTTTAATCTGGAGGGTGAAACTAATAAGAGGGTCAACGGGGGACGCCAGGCGGTACAATTACAAGGTTCCAACGGTCATAAAGTTTAAACAAAAAAAGCAAGTAGGTTCGCAAGGGTCAAACAGGTCACTAGGTCATGGCCTAGTTATCCTGATTGAACCTTATGATTTACCTACTTTGTGATTGTTTCTTGATCGTTTGTGATTTTCCTGCTTGCCTGGGTCTTCATTTTTACTCTTGTGATTTTTCAACTTATCTCTCCTGTAGGCAGAACAATNTGGCCTAGTTATCCTGATTGAACCTTATGATTTACCTACTTTGTGATTGTTTCTTGATCGTTTGTGATTTTCCTGCTTGCCTGGGTCTTCATTTTTACTCTTGTGATTTTTCAACTTATCTCTCCTGTAGGCAGAACAATGACAAGGGTGGAACGATCATGAATTAAGAAAAAATAATCTGAAACTATTCCGTTTGGTCTTTGTTGCAACAGCTTATGATCATTTGACGCTCGCAAGTTATGATTGTGACGTTTGACCCTCGCAAGTTATGATTGTCACGTTTGACCCTTGCGAGGTATGACCTTTGCGACGATTGACCCTCGCGAGGCATAACCTCAGTGAGTATGATTTTTTCGAATTTTGACCCTTGTAACTCTGACAGGTGGTATTCTCGGTAAAAATCTCCCGGTTCCCCAAGGTGCTAATAGATGGCGCCACATAGGTTTTTGACAGGTCAAAAAGCCGACAACTCGCCCGGGTAATTTACCTACTTTATGACTGGTCAAAAACCATGTAATTTACCTAAGGTAATTTACTTACCCAACCCTGTCGCCACCCTCGCTGACAAGTTGCTCAATTCAGATCTCAATTTAGATCTCCCTAATGTGTCCATGAGGATCCTGATGGGGATGATATGAAACTTGAAGCCGGCTCCTCACTCTTTCAAGAGTATTATGCGTTGTTGGAGAGTTAATAATAGACTTGGCGGGCTCAACAGCCCTTGTCCTTAAAACAGACATTCTGACCACCATTTCCCTTATTGATTGTAAAAGTTACCATAGATTTCCTAATGACCTTCCTGCGCATATTGTTTCTTGCTCCCACTTGCTTCAACTCAGAACGTTGCGCAGGAAAAATCCTCCTGTTTTATTGATATTTTAAAATGTTATCACAGAATGCCATAACTTATAACCGTTCTCCACTACTTATTCCCCCACCATAGCCCAAAAGATGGAAGGGGGGATGACTCAGTCACGTGACTGCTGAACAACAATAGTTGCGTTTTTTTCCCCATTGATTATCGATGTAATAATACTTTCCCAAATAGAAAAAACTATTTCCCTACAATTCCCAAATTATTTTGCATCGAGTAGAATTAAAATTTTGTTATCCCCCTTCATTTTGGCCAACTTTACAGTCTAAACATTTTTTAATGATTACTAATTAACTATTTGTTCCTAAATTATGAAAATCTTTCCTAAAACTTCCCAAATTATTTCCTAATTACTCAATCCATTCATTTTAGGCAATATTTAATTTGTTCGCCAAGTATACGGTGGTGATAGGGGGAGATCAAATATATTTTCGAATTTTCTCAACCATCGGACCAGTCGTTCATCGGTAATTCTATCGTATATGGAATATTTAAATTCATGTGAATGAATAATTGAACATTCACATATTTTGGAATATTTCCGCAGGGGAAAATATCTTTTCTATCATACACCGTCTCGGTCAATTGATTTATCTGTTACTCAAATAAGTATGATAAAAACTGCGTAGTACATCAATAGTTGCGGACAAGTCACCCAATTGAGGATTGATGAATTCTAGCCATTTTGAAAATCGAACATTTAGAGCGTAGGGCATTTTGTTACTCCGTCATTTCGTACATTCTGACGTTTGAAGTTTGGCAAACTTGGCCCCAACCCCCGTCAAGTTGACGCTGGCGCCATCTCGCGCTCGGGGTACTCAGGGTAATACGCCTTAACCCCCCGATCCGGACTTCTATGGTCGTCTGTATTCTTTGGTCCTACTGCATCCAAGCCAGAACTGAGCATCTACTTTAGTCAATCCTCTTTGGTTATAATATAATAGAGATCAGTGGCATAACTGGGCATAACCTGTTGGTGATTGTAATTGTTTGCTGTTTGCTTATTGTTTGTTATTGTTTTGTGGATATTTAAAGTGGATTACGAATGGGTAATTGATTAACTAATCATGGGGGATCAGGACGATTCGGAGGAAGATGTTGTCATAGAAGTAATTGATGAATTTTTTAATAATTAATTAGTTTACTAATTTAAAATGAATAAGTGGCTGCGAGCCGGATAGCTCAGTTGGGGTGATTTGACGTCTTCATACACAGAATTTGTATCAGTTGATAAATAAATACTATAATTCTACAGATGGCTATGTCTCTGATAGAGCCGTAATTTTACGTAGATACGTCTATGGTCTTCTGTTTCCTTTACTGAAAATCATAGTATTTCATTGTATATATTTACATAGGTATATTAGAACAATTCGGGATTTCGCTCGGTCTCGTCATGATAAGACGTTTTTAACTTCGCGACCGTAAGGGAGGAAGTTGTGATTACCCTGAAAATCAAAAGTGGAATTTTCATGATTTGTCGAAGTTTCATGACCCCTAGAATCATACTGACACGTTTTTGGAAACGTGTGTGTGTGTGTGTGTGTGGTCAAAATTTTGTCCAACGATATCTACCGAAGAAATGAAGAGATTTGATTAATTTTTTTTCAATCAATGTGTCTTCATGTAACTTAGAACTAATTAGTTTATGGAGATGATCGCCTCAACGGTTCTTTAATAATTCGCATAAAACATGGGAACAAAACTTCAAAAAATGATGTTTATGTCATTAGGCCCGACAAACCGCGATTCTAACCTCGCTTTGCTCGCTTAGATCGCGGTTTTCGGGCCCAATGACATGAAGTGTCGTATGTCACACGGCGATAAAAGTATTATCTGGCGAATGGGATTATAATCCGAGCCGAATTTCTATCACATTCGCCAGATAATACTTTTATCGCCTGATGACATAATATACTATTTTTCCACATACTCCACTATTTCTTCAAGAGTAACGATGCGATTTGAAATTTTTGGTTTTCAATCGATGCGTGGTAATGTAACTTAAAACTGATTAGTTTAAGATGATCGTCTCAGCGGTTCATTAGATATTCTCGTAAAACATCTGAAAATATTATTTTGTTTATTTATTTTTCTATTTCATTGGGTTTATCGAAGAAATTCTCGATTTGAAACCCCTCCTCTAGCCTGCCTCCCCTCCTTTCTTTTCCTCTCATTGTTATCTGCGGTATCATGGCCATCTTACTCTTAGCAGTCTTAGCTGCACCCCATTCGAGCTAGGACTCCACAGGAAACCATGTAAAACCCCAGTCGCACAGCCGGCCGATTTGTGCAGTGCCCTAATATATCCATCTGTCACACTGACTAGATGTAGACACTAGGCCGCTACACCGTACCTACCGCCCAAAATTTTTGTGCGAGCGAGGTGTTCCTAAGCGGTCACCCATCCAAGAACTAACCCAGCTCAACGCTGCTTAGCTTGGATGTCCGCCGGAGCAACACCTCACCCACCTAACATTACAGTCGGTACATCTGAAAATATTTGTAGTCCATACGCTGTGACAGGTCCTGTATACATTTTTAGGTCCATTTCATTTTATCATTGGATTTTATGTTTTTGGGGTCCCTGAACACGAATATGTAAACCGTTTTTGCGAGGTGTCGTTAGTTTTGTTTATTTATAACAATTTAATTGTTTATAACGCGATTGCGCGGAAACGGCCTAAGGTAGGCAAAAATGTTTCAAACAAAAAATGTTCTTCGTCTAAAAATACATATATTTTGTATTATTATCCTTACTCCTATCTCTCACAGTTATCGAGTTATCAACTCTGAAAACAGGTCGCGGAGAGCGGAATCGCGCGCGCACGTGACCCTTCGCGCACTCCACTCAAGTTACAATAGAAACGGTTGAGAATAGACGAAAGTAGTTGAAATAAAAAATGTTCCTTATTACAAAATATATAATTATTGTATTATAACATTTTTTCCTATCTTCTACGGTTAACGGAATAATTTGAGGGACGTGAGGAAAAATAGCCCCAATTTCCATCAAACGTGATATAAAATAAAAGTTATGTTGGTCAATTTTCTGAAAAATAATTTTCATCATGAACTTTTTTCCCTGGTATCAATATTTATCCGAACATGACGACAGCGACGTTTTAAGCAGTATTCGCTGTCTTTTCGGTCAAATAGTGCCGTACATAATTGGAGAAGAGAAAAAAATTCATAATGAAAATTATTCTGCAGAATACGGTCTAGAAGATGCATCACTTTAAAATTTTGCAAATTGAAAAATTGACCAAGATAACTTGAATTTCATATTACGTTGGATGGCAATTGGGGCTATTTTTCCTCACTTCCATCAAATTATTTCGTTAATCGCTGAAATTGGGGAAAAATGTTATAAGAGAACAATTATGTATTTTTTAATAAGAAACATTTTTTCTTTCAACTATTTTCGTTTATTCGCAACCGTTTCTATTGTAACCTGAGCGGAGTGCGCGAAGAGTCACGCGCGCGCACCTCCGCTCTCCGCGACCTGTTTTCAGCGGTGATAAGTCGATAACTATTGAGAGATAGGAATAAAAATAATAAGACAAAATATATGTATTTTCAGACGTGGAATATTTTTTGCTTGAAACTTTTTTGCCTAACCCGAACCATTTCCGCGAAATCGCGGCATAAACATTTCAATTATTATAAATAAACAAAACTAACGACACCTCGCAAAAACGGTTTACATATTCGTATTCAGGGACCCCAAAAACATGAAGTCCAATGATGAAATTTAATGGACCTAAAAGTGTTATATATCGGACATTGAGTGATGTTGTTAGCGACGTTTTAGGCAGTACTCGCCGTTTTTTCGTTCAAATATTGCCGTAAATAATCAGAGAAGAGAAAAAAGTTCATAATTAAAATCATTCAGCAGAAAATGGTCTAGAAGATGCATCACGTGAAAATTTGACAATTTGAAAAATTGACCAAAATGACTTGGATTTCATATCACGTTTGATGGAAATTGGGGCTATTTTTCCTCACTTTCATCTTTTTTTTCAGTTAGATCTCACTTCCATTAAATTATTTCGTTAACCGTTGACGATAGGAAAAAATGTTATACTACAATAATGTGTTTTTTAATAAGGAACATATTTTATTTCAACTATTTTCGTCTATTCTTAACCGTTTCTATTGTACTCTGAGTGGAGTGCGCGAAGGGTCACGCGCGCGCGATTCCGCTCTCCGCCACCTGTTTTCAGAGGTAATAACTCGATAACTATGAGAGATAGTAGTAAGGATAATAAAACAAAATATATGTATTTTTAGACGAAGAACATTTTTTGTTCGAAACTTTTTTGCCTAACTCAGACCGTTCTCGCGCAATCGCGTTACAAACAATTAAATTGTTATAAATAAACAAAATTAACCACACCTTGCAAAAACGGTTTATATATTCGTGTTCAGGGACCCCACAAAAATAAAATCCAATGATAAATTTCAATGGACTTAAAAATGTATACGGGACCTGTCACAGCGTATGGACTATATATGCCATTTCAGCTTCCGAATGGAAGCCTGGTGATGATGTAGAATGTCATCAAACGTGAAAAGATGATGTTTTTAGAAAATGTATGTATGTATGTCGGAATGTGTATGCCGATTTTTCGGAAATTTTTTATAAATCCCCCCGAAACTAAGCAGGGGTTCGAGCCCATCCGACAGAAGGCATGTGACCGTTACTTTTTGCGTTATTAGTCCTTCTCTTTTTTTTATTTCTACTAATTCCATCGGTAGTAAGCTTTCGAATGGATCCGTAGCAATTCCCTGTCCTTGTGACAGGTATACAACCGTAACCACATGCTACAGGATGTCTACAGGAAGATATTCAATCTTGGATTTTTTCGATGAACGGGTATACATATTTTGATTGATCTAGATGGTAGCCACCGAGATACGTATTTTGAAAAAAAAATTGAAATCCGTCAAGTAGTTCATGAGATATTTAAGGAAATATATCTCCATAAAAGGTTAAATAACTCAAGAACCGCTTGAGCGATTGCGCCCACCCCCAATTAGTCCAGTCAAACTAGATCTGAAAATGTTTATATCGAAATTAACCAAAGGGTACGAAATTACACCAATCAATAGCTAAAAGTGTCATTATTAATGTTTTAAAAAGTATATGCTCCAATTTGCCGGGTTGATTCACAATTTGTTATAAACAATTGGTAATTGGCGACAGGCCGTCTTCAATCCTAGAATTCTTTAGTTAACTTCACCAGATGGGAAAAAAAAATTTCTTAATTTATTATAAATTATAATAGCAATTTCGGAGCAGTCGGCGCAACGCGTCCCCTCTCTGCGCCAGTGCCATGAGTCACGTGATTGGCGCCATGCGCAACTTATTCAAACCTCCTGCTGCGCTCAACGCAATAGCCCTCAGCTGGGTTCTTGAAAGGGACTGGTAACGAAATCCAGTACCGAAACAAAAGTGCGTTTCTGGTGTTTCGTTCCCGGGAACGAAATAAGAACCGGAACGAAATCGGTAACGAAATTCTAATAACGTTATTGCCGGGAACGAAATAGGTATCGAAATTCCAGTAACGTTACCGCCGGTAACGAAATAGGTAACAAAATTCAAGTAACGTTATTGTCGGGAACGAAATAGGTAACGAAATTTGAATAACGTTATCGCCGGTACTGAAATAGGTAACGAAATTCAAATAACGTTATTGCTGGTAACGAAATAGGTAACGAAATTCAAATAACGTTATTGCCAGGAACGAAATTCGAGAAACATAAGTCCCAACAATTGAGACGGAAACGTGTGCGGATGATTTTTCAAACTATATTTATACGATTTTGTACCTTCGAAATTTGAATTTTGTTGAGGCTTCTCATCTGATTTTCTCAACATTCAAACAACCTAGAAAATTTTTTCACCATTTTTTTTTCAATTANCAATTACATTGCGTACCAAAAAATTTTTTTTTCAGTTTTCAAATTTTTCATAAAACCCGGTGTTCCAGAAAAGATGGAAAGTTTGATTCGAGTTCTCAATAAGTGGAAAGAACGCAAAAGGAAGTTTTCCGTTCTTCCAATGGAGCATGGTTTCATTTAGCTAACATCATCGGAAACGCCGGAAAATCGTGAATAAAATTGACAATTGACCCCTTTCCCCACCTCGATAGTCAATTTTTTTCTTATCTTCGTCGAATTGACTTCTTTTCCGGGAAATATAAAAGAATCAAAGTGGGGATTAGTTCGTTTTATCCGAAAACAATCTCCTTCGTAACATTGTTTTTCATATTCTCTTTTCTTCATTACGTTTGTTTCTGTCCTTGTAATTTTTTTTATTTACAGAGAAATTTACTATTAGTTGAAATTTTTAGAAGAAATATATAGTCAACCATGAAAAATTAGGGAAAAAGTCTAGAGAAAAATTGTTTTTGGAACGTAAGGGCCAGACCCCCACTTCGATTTTTTATATTTTCTGCAAAAAGAAGTCGTGTGAAAACACTGATTTTCTTTAAAAACTCGGAAATTAGATGAATTAATTTGTTGTACGTACTTCAATGAGAAAAAAAGTGGGGAATTGCTTCTGACTTCATATAGTATAGTTATTTTTGTTAATAAATTAGCAATATGCTCTCCAATGGTCATTTTCTACATCATTTTCTTTCCTCCCTTATAAATCATGGTTTGATAATATTCTATCGAATTGATAAAATTTGTGTATAAATCGAATTACGTATGAAAAAAAAATTCAATAGAAAAACCTAGCGCTTTCGCTAAGAAATGCTATCGAATTTCTATGTGTTTTTCGCACCATTTTTATAGAAGATATGCAATAGCAAGTCAACAGAATTTTTTTTTCTATAGAACTTCTTGGGCGTTAGTTTTCTACATTTTTTTGCTTGCGTTTTATTGGGAGAAATGAATGGAAATACAACGAAAAATACTTGGAACATTTACGTTCAGAAATTCCTATGAAAAAAAAATCTATTGACTCTTTTATTAAACATTTTCTATAAAAATGGAACAAAAAACAAATAGAATTCTTCAATAGAATTTTGGTAGAACTCCAATAGAAATTCTCAGCGAAAGTGCTAGGCTTTCCTATTGATTTTTTTCATACGTGATAAAAGAAAGATGACATCGATATTATATTGAAACCACAATAAAATATGATTAGAAAAATGTTATTCATACGTAATTTAATGAATTTGAAACATCACATTGAAAAACGCCATGAGATACTTTTAGGGAAACTGATGAAAGATCAGAAATTCGTAAAAATCATGATAAAAATAAAATCAACAGATATAGCTATCGTAATCACTTTCAACTTCGACAGAGTGGCATTCAAAGTTCCCATTTGGAAGTACCATTTCAAACTGTAATGCAAGAATTATGATTTTAAAAACAAACAAATCTCGCCAAATTTCGCCATAAATCATAACTATTACTGCCATCGTCTCCATCTTTGAACTTGATGAAAGGGACATCCCGACCGATTTTTTAGATATCATTCAATGAATTCAAAAATTTTTTTTTAATTGTCCTAGGATAATAAATTTTCGAAGGAAATCGAGAATAAAGAAAATAGAAGACATATAGAGCAGAAATTAAAGGTTGAATGATAGGATGGAATATATCAATTGAATCATTCCAGCATCAAAATTGTGGCTGCTAATACAGAGGAATCTTCGATTGAACAGTGCTGCAGCATCCACTTTTAGGCTGATCAATTTTCTCTGCAAGATAAGTTATTCTTTAATTATGGAATAGATAACATGGATATAAAGAAGTGGCATTAATTATACTATCCACTCTGCAGTTGTCGAGAAAGATGATTGTCTAACATGCTACGACCTTATATTGTTCATTGAGATAATATCATTGAAAGAATGAATCATTCATAGAATGAATATTTACCATCAGATCGTTACGTATTGAAGCGCGTATTCCTTCTACTTCCGCTTTAATTCTTTCTTGAATCGTGGCTGACGATATTTTGGCACATTTTTTAGCATTAACAGCTCTCAGAAGAGGATTCAATAGCCTTTGAAAGCCACTGTCATCGATGATGCATAATGGGCGTCCATTTACAGTGACTAATTCAATGCAAGCTCTTTTAATTTCTTCGGTGCTAAACAGAATGTTTGGTGATCTTGATCTTTTCCTCTTCGACATATTGGCGACAGCTTTCTCCTCAAATACGATAATGATTTCGTGGTGAAAACACAAATTTACTTCGAGATTCTGCTCTGCTCACGCTTTGAGACAAAAATTATTTCGAAAAATCATAAAATTCATGTACTATTATTTTAGTTCAGCTGAAAATAAATTGAAACAATATGAATTTACCTGTATTCTCTGATTGCGCCCTCTGCCAGACAATAATTGGAGTTGACTCTCTGTCTCGTTCTTTCTGAGAATTATTTTTCTCAATGGCTGATTTAATAGAAAATTTTGAAAAATTTAATCTTGATGTGCTTACGAGGACAAGGGCGGGGGAACAGAGCGTACTCAGTTCTCTGAACTGACATAGAAACTATGAACCCCACTGGGTCGCAAGTCAATTGGTATATAGTGAATCTTTGAAAATTTTACATAATGTTACATAGAGATTGCCTTCTAATCACGCATGAAAAAATGTAATAGAAAAAGCTTTCTTTGAAAAATTCTATTGGATTTCTATTGGAATTCTATAAGAATTCTCTGGACATTCAATTAGAATTCTATTACAAACTTCTGTTTCTTTCTTGCCCCGATTTTATAGAAGATTATGCAATTTTGTGGTGTCATTTAGTTGATAGAAAATTTGATGAAAAAAAGGCCATAGATTTAGATTTTTCTATAGGAATTCCTGACGTAAAATTTCAATGTTGTTTTCCGATTATTTTCTTCCATTCCTTTCAATGAAATGAAAAAAAAATAATTAAAAAGCTCATGCCCTATAATTTTTACAGAAAAAATGTCAACAGACTGTTTCCGTCGAATAAGTGTCGTTGCCCAATAAACATGTTAGATATTGAGATGCTAGGAATCTCAAGTAATACCTCGTCACCAGCCGGTGCCCAGACACTACCTCGCCCCCTTTGTCTCTCATGAGTGACCCATGATGACTCATCATTGATGAGTCACATGGTAGGCTAATTCCCTATAGTTTACTTTATATCTTCTAACTCTTTTTATTTCTTTCATTCCTACCTATTCCATTGGTAGTGAGCTTCTGAATAGATCTCTGATAATTATGTACAATCATTAACAAAAGTTCTGTAAGAATCTCAACTTCGGTGATATTGCATGGATTTTTTCATAAAGATGTATATCTCCAGAACGCATGATGCAATGGAACTAATTTTTTATGATTTATTTTTATCATGAGAGGAAGATTCTGTCCAAATTTCAAGTTGATATCTCAATATTTGCACAAGCTAAAGTGATTGCAAGAATTTTTATGAAAAAAAACAGAGAAAGGGGAATATCTCGAAAACTATATGAACGGATATATATGTTTTGATTGATTCAGATAGAAGACATCGAACCGAATATTTAAAAACAGAAAAAATTGAAATCGGTTCACTAGCTTCGAAGATATTAGCAAAAAACGATTTAAAAACGAATAGCTTTTTCTAAAAAACTTTCTGGTCAATCGGGCTGAAATTTTGCACAGAGTTAGTCCTCGGTGAGGCCTATAATCTGACAAAATTTCAGATTTTCGGAATAAGTTTAGCCAATTGTATATTCAATTTTCAAAAAATTGACCACCGGGAAGGTGGCGATGGACATTGAGACCGACGGACATGGTCACCAAACTTCGTATTTTTACGTTTCAGACCATTCTACATCTTTTCCAATCTAAATTAGAGAATGTGAAAACAGCACGATTGCAATGCTTCTATTTGGAAGTAAAAATAAATATATATCAATGAATATAGGGGAACGTGGGGCAAAATGGAACGTTTCTCATCGACTCAAAATCCCAATATTTTTGTTTATAAACGAAGATATAAAGAATTAGAGTAGATCAGAAACGTTCCATTTTGTCCCACTCTCCCCTATATATAAATAACAATATATCAAGCGATATAAAAAATAAATAATATATGGAAATGCCATTGAGGCAGATTGAGTAGTTTGACAGTCAAACTTGGAATATATAGCAATTGTACACTTTCATAATAATCAGTCCATTTTCTAAAAAATCGAAGGAAAGAGGATCGCAAATACCGAGATTTCCACAGAATTGGTGGATATTGATGACTAATTGGACAACTGATTCACGATTTTCCACGAATAAGTCACATATTGGACCAGTTGGGCGGGGCAGGGCGTGTCGGCAAGGGAGACAGCAAGGGTTATAATATTTGGCGTGATTTTTGGCGACGGGCGGCCGCCACCCCCCCGGGTGGCCTGGCTGGGGAGACAGCAAGGGTTATAATAGTTGGCATGATTTTTGGCGACGGGCTGCCGCCCCCCAGGTGGGCCGGCAGGGGAGACAGCAAGGGCTATAATAGTTGGCATAAATTTTGGCGACGGGCTGTCGCCCCCCCCCCCCACACCCGTCAAGTTAATTGGAACTGATGGCTAGTAAACGATAAAGGATATATGCCATTAAATTCCCAATGATGTTGACTGTTTCTTGAATGAAGAATTCTGCTAGGCAGAGTTAAAAAACTACAGTAAACTACAAGAATTAATTATTCAGTCATCACTGATCTATCGATAATTGCATCAAAATGCTCAGCGTTACAACCCACGTTGGTCGATCGAAAATTGTTGATTTGAACCATCCCGCTTGCGTAAAATTTCGAGCTCATTTTTCTGAGCTGCAAATCAATGCCCGAGTTTATTGAATACTGGTAGGACGAAGAGATATTTTCATCCTGAAAAGGCGCGGTCTCATTTGAATGATTCGCCTCTTGTGTCAAACATTTCGTTGTTATTAAAAAACAAAGCGATAATTTATGTTTTTAAATCCAAATCAAACAATTCACGCATGAAACAATCCAATAGAATTTTCTAGCGAATTCACTAGAAAATCCTATTGGGATTCTACTGGAAAATTCTGTTTGTTTTTTGCGCGGATTCTATTGGATATTGTACCGGCAAAATTCAATAGATTTTGAGTTTCTGTTGGAATTTTTCTATTGAGATTTTTCTACTAGAATTATTTTTCACAAATTTTCAAATTTTTTGCCGCTGGATTCGGTTTCGTGTTGCATTACTGAATCCGAGTGAAAAAAACTTGGAAAATTTATGAAAAATAATTTTGACAGATAAATCTCAATAGAAAAATTCTAACAGAAATTCAAAATCTATTGAATTTTGCCTATAGAAAATCCAATAGAACGAGCGCAAAAAACACCGAATTTTTCAGTAGAATTTCAATAGAAGTTTCTAGCGAATTCGCAAAAAAATTCTATTGAATTTTTTCATACGTGTTCCTTTTTTTGGTTATTTTTAACTTGCGATTCCTTCGGTCAAAACAAGACTTGTTGGGAAACTCGTTCGACTTCCTCTTCGTGTTCAGAAAAGACAGTTTGATTTAGCTTCGAACGAGGAGAGGTTCATATCATTTTCATTTCACTGAGTCCTTTGATATTAGCAACATTGCTCTCCTGCGTTAACCATGAAATTAAAATGATTATTTCTGGCAATCGGATTTGGCCTTCCCTGGGCCAATCAGAGCTCAGTATTCAATAACATGAAGTACTTCCCAAATAAAATATTAGCGGCTATTTACCGCTAGCTTTTGATTATTTCCCTGTAGCTCTGCAATTATTTCTCTAACCAAATAGCTGTCAAATATTATCCTGTGGAGTGAAAGAAAAGGCCCAACGGAGGCCAGATCTGATAACCAGAAATAATCCGTCGAATACCACTCGACCTGAAAAATTAATCGGATATTTCCCTCATGTTTTCCTGTGTAGCAACGATCGGGATAAATTTTGCACAAAAATCCCTCGCGCTGCGCGCTCGGGATTTTAATCTGCAAAACTTGTCCCTCTCGTTGCTACACAACAAAACAATTGGGAAATATCCGATAATTTTGGAGGTCATGTGGTATTACTACTGAATATAGACTGTTACAATTAGAAATGCTGATGCAATCGCTGCAGGTTTTTCATGATGCTGCTAGCTCGTGCAATATTTTTCCTATTTCAATACCAAAGTAAAAATCATTTTTCATCGCGCTGTGCGAAAAAGTAACTTTTTAGATACGCTTCGCTTCACGTGCCTGAAACGTCTCTTTACCACACATTGTGATGAAAAATATCGTACGATACTCGTGGTAAAAATGTTTTTTGGCTCGTGAGAGGTTTTGTAGCACCAACCGAAGGCAAGTGATATAATCCCACGAGCCAAAAAACACTTTTCCGCACTCGTATCGAAATATACTATTCTAGTATCGCAGTCAAGAGTTTTTAATCTCCATCTATTTTCCAAGCTTTTCATGAGTAGAGTTTCGATTTTTCCTGCCCTTCCCTTTCCTTTATCTCACTGCCACTATTCCTTAATTATATTGAACATTTTTCTATGATTCGTTAGTTGAAACCTACTATGACTCACACGATCAAGCGTAGTTTGTGAGTGAAGTTTTGAAAACCCCCTCCCTCGCCCTCCTCCGCCCATTGTTGGCCTTTCGAGCGACCTACCGACGGGCGATGGCACCTGTATATAAAGTGAGGAGTTTAATCACCCTCATCACATTCGATCATCCCTGTCCAACAGGTCATGACTATGAAGGTTATAGTATTTTTGAACGAAGAAAAATCTCAACGAATCATGTCAAGTGACGGTGCTGGAAGTTCGGCCGGTAGAAAACTAATTACCGCTGCTCGAAAGCGTTATCGATTTGTGAAAGAGGAAAACGTCAGCTATTGCATGGTGGACGGATGCAATAAGATAATACAGGTAATTTGAATATGTTCATTTATTTAGAGTTGGATTAATATAGACGGGGGGTATTTAAATACTTTGTAACAAATGATCGTTATCTCGCAGGACAACCATAATGGCAACCTGGAAAAACATCTCAGTAAGCGCCACGCAGAAGAATACAAGCGGGTTCTTGAGGAAAAAGCTGCTGCCGAGGTAGCGAAGAGGCCGAGATCTAAATCGTTGGCAGTGTCAATCACTTCTGAAGAGATCAAAGAAGCCTGCATTGAATTGGTGACTGTAAACGGACGTCCATTCTCGCTGATAGATGATAGTGGTTTCCGGAAGCTCCTAAATCCTCTCATCGCAACCGTCAGAGAAAACGAAGCTTTCAGCATATCAGCAGCTAATGTCCGATCAATGGTCATCGACAAGGCCAAGGAAGTTCGCGAGTTGATACGAAACGATTTAAGAGTATGTATTCAACTCTCCTCAACTTCGGTTGATTATTTCCTATGTATTCTTGTGAAATGCTGATTCTTCCTTACCCAATTTTTCAAGCAAGTATAATCACACAATTCTTGAATTTCCTTCATGGGTCATAGTTTAATATCATTCTGTTTACAGGCGAGATTCGTCAGTTTGAAGGTGGATGCTGCGACGCGCCTCGATCGGGGGTTCCTAGGCATCCACGTTCAATACGTTGAAGAGGGAGCGATCCATGTGAGGACTCTTGGGATCATCGAATTGACTCAAAGGCACACAGCTGCATACTTGCAAGCGGAAATTGAAAAGGTGTTGGAGCTGTATGATGTCAATATCGCTAATATCTACATTTTCACATCCGACAACGGAGCAAACATGGTGAAACTGGGGAAGCTGCTCCAAGAGAAACAGGAACAGATCATTACCGAAGAGGATGAAAGTGACAACGGTGGTTGGAATGATGAATGTATGGATTCGGAGAATCTCGAGGCAAAGATTAGTGACCTGGAGTTCTGTTGTTGTTTATCCAACGGTAAATCCATCATCTCCAATATTTGATGTGCAGCTCACACGCTTCAGCTAGCCATTGAAGATGCCCTCAAGAGCCTTAGCGACACAGCAAATACTCTGACAAAGGCTCGAGATGCCGCTAAAGCTCTGCGAACACCCAACTTCCGGAAAACATTGCTGTTATCCAAACCAAATGCAAAGAAAGTCAAGCTCGATGTACCGACTCGTTGGCATTCTACCGCGGATATGTTGCAATCAATCGTGGAGGTGAAAAATTTTTGTCAAGACTTTTCATCTACACATAAAGGTTTGGATTTCACTAACGACGAGTGGGAATACATCGAGAACTACTTGGAGGCATTGACGCCGGCAAAGAATGCAACGATTCGACTCCAAGATGAACAACTTATGCTTGGCTCCTACGGTATCTGGCTGGAATGCAAATTGGACACAGCAGATATTCCGACGCCATTGGCACAACAACTGGTGAAGGCGATGGAGAACAGAGAATCGCAGCTACTAGAAAATGAAGCTCTCCTGGCTTCGGTTTACTTGGATCCTCGATTCTTTCCTCTCCTCCCGAAGAAGTATCATTCAATACCGGTCACCAAATTAGAGGCATTGTGGAATTCGCTCGAGGAACGCAACAGGAGCTCAGGGAATCGTCAGCTGAATCAATCTGGTAGTACAGGCACAAGGGATTCTCAAACTGAACGACAATCCAATTGTACAGTTGACGGATTTCAGAGTGATCGCCTTCGTAGAGCACTGAATATCGCAGTTGCTGCTCAGAGTATGAAGTCTTCATCCTCATCAAATATACGAAGACTCTTGGAGGAATTTGGAGAGGCACCTTTGTTCTTGGACCCGAACAGCGACATCCTACACTTTTGGGAGAGCAAGAAACACGTCATGCCCCAACTCTATCAATTGGCTATAATTGTCCATGGTGCACCTGCAACTCAAGTCACTGTTGAACGATTATTTTCGGGAGTGAGATATATTTACTCAGACTTAAGAGCAAATTTGAAATCAAAGATTCTTGACGACATTATGGTGATTCGGTGCAACACTCAGAATTTGAATAGAATTCAGAAATTAAGAAGAAAAGCTGCCTCTAAACGTCAACGGCCAAGAACTGATGCAGATGTACCAACATCGGAGACTTCAACACCGAATCCAATGAGTCCCGTAATCCACGAAGAGTCCTCTATCCATGATTTTGAAGATATCACAGGATCTTTCGGAGGCTCTACTACTAATGTATCATCCTCGCATGTTTTGAACTTCGAACAGATGTAATGAAACTATCAAACCATTTTTACAACAGTTACTGTGATCTACCATGTTATTCTCTATTTGAAAGTTTAACGATGAAATCACCTCGATTTGGTCTTAATTTGTTATAATAAACCAGATTCATAACTTATCTTTTGAATTACTTTCTTCAACCGCCCAGCCATTTTGATTACCTTTCACTTGTTTCTAGATGCTACCACAACTTCTTCTTACTCACATATTGCTCCAATGATATTATCACATAAAAATTGCAAAAATGAGCGCAACCGGATTTATTTGTTTGAACTCTTGTCGGAGACATTGAGAGATTGTTTTTCTTCTCTCTAAAAACTTCCGTTACCAATTATAATTACGAGCTACAATTGACAACAAAAAGCAAAATGGTACATAAAACTGTGACTATTTTCTCAATTTTTTTTTCTCTGTGAATTTCAGGAGATTTTTCAAATTTACTGTGCATTCATGGTGTTGTGATTAACTCAGGGGTGCGATGCTCAGGAACAGAAAATTGAGTCCTCAGAGAATCTGCTTCGTGAAATATCTGAGAGATAACGGATTTTTTGTTGAGATTTTCTCCTAGAGCAAGAGGAGATCTACAAACAAGTAGTAAAATAATGATTTCGATATCTATCTTGAATTCAGAGAGATTCATTAACAACCCATATCCAGATTGAACTGCGGATTATCCCTTGAATCCGAAAATAAATTCCCGAAAATTATCTCAGAAATTTATTTTTTTCGGTTTACTCACTTTTTAAATTATCCCATGCCGTACAAAAATCATTATTTTGAGTAGTTGGACGTTAAAGTAGTACATGAAAGGTGTTTTCAGTTAAAAAATTATACATATACGCTGTTGACTAAAAACATGAGTAAACAAAAAAAAATAATTTTCTTATTATATTTTCAGAACCTCAATGCGAACGATTATAAAACTTTCATTTCAGAAATTCAATGGAATGACGTATGCAACATTTTTTCATACGCTTTTTTGTTTTATATAACAGAACATGTTGATAGATAGGGCTGAGTGGGGGAAAGTGGGGCGTATATCATCGAGTTATGATCTTGATATCTTTGTTTATAAAGAGAGATATTGAGATTTTGATTTCATGAAAAATGTTTCACTTTGCCCCATCTTGCCCTAAAAACTCATTTTTGTAGATAAGGTGAGACAATTTCTGAAAAAATCAATGTTCAAACATTTTTTTTGTAGTCAATAATGACTTGTAATTAAAAGTGGAGAAAAAAGCTTGTAGATGTTTGTAAACCAAAAAAAATCCCCAATGTTCGAAAAATGATTGGTAAATTGTAGATTTACACAAATGAGCATTCAAAATTATTAATGATTTCGTCTTCCAAGAAAAAGTTTCGTAATGATACAAATTAAAACTAATCGTCGCTTTTGACGGATGAAAATGAAATAGGAGATATGGAGGATTCTCTGTCAACTCAGTCACCCATTTCCATCACAGTCTCAAAAAATTCTGAAAAAATTCCGGGATGTTTTTATACCAAAAAAACTTTTTTGTGAATTGTTTTAGATTTTTTAGGTAATTCGGTAGATGGAGATATTCAATTTTTGGAAATGAATTATTTTCTACTGTATTTAATACTCAGAAAATTATTTTTATAATATTTTCATACATGAAATTTGTATTTTTTCCTCAGCTTTCCAATAAAAATATTTTCAGATTTTGTTGATCTATTTATGTGCTCTTTTTGCTCAAAAAACCTGAAAAATCTCTCTAAAATGCCGTTTATAGGTCTTCGGGCAATTTTGATGGTCATAAAAAAAATTGAGAATACTCCTTGTATGTATACAATGCGTAAAAAATGGACGAAAGTGGGTATTCAATTCCTACACCCTTAAAAAAATTGAAACTTGATTAATGAGTTTTATTCATGAAATAACTGCGAGCGTTAACTACATTACTATTTTGTTATGTTTAGAAAAAAAACAATATAACTAAGCAACTATTGATTGAAGAGACTTCACCAAACGTTTAACAGGGATGTTGTGTTGTCGGAAAAGAATTGAATAATCCATGTCTATGAAGTTTACAATGAAGAATATGGAAAAAATTAGAAAAACAATACATATTGTTTTTCTAATTTTCCATCATAAATTAAAAAAAAAATTAACTCAATTGACCAATTACGTGGGCATGAGAGAATTGATCAATCTCCATAATTAGTTTACTCGAAATTTCAGAGAAATTCGTAGAATCAGTCAATATTAACTGATTCAACGAATTTCTCTAAAATTTTGACGATGGATAGATTTTGTTTCCCTAATTTTTTTCATAATTTTCCGTTGTAAATTTCATAGACAAGGATTATTTCATTTTGTTCCAACAACAAAGCATCCCTGTTGGACGTTGACTGAAGTCTTCGCAGTCAATAGTTGCTGAATTATATTGTTTTATCCCTAAATATAACAAAATATTAATGTAGTGAATGCTCAAATTTATTTTACGCATGAAATGAATTTATTGATGAAGTTTCAATTTTTTTAAGGGTGTAGGAATTGAATACCCACTTTCGTCCATTTTTTTAGGCATTGTATACATACAAGGAGTATTCTCAATTTTTTTTATGACAATCAAAATTGCCCGAAGACCTATAAACGGCATTTTAAAGAAATCTTTCAGGTTTTTTTGAGTAAAAAGGGCACATAAATAGGTCAAAAAAATCTGAAAATATTTTGATTGGAAAGCTGAGGAAAAAATACAAATTTCATGTATGAAAGAATAAAAATAATTTTCTGAGTGTTAAATGCAGTAGAAAACAATTCATTTTTAAAAATTGAATATTTCCATCTACCTAATTGCCCAAAAAATCTAAAAAAAATACACAAAAAAGTTTTTTTTGTATAAAAACATCCTGAAATTTTTTCAGAATTTTTAGAGACTATGATGGAAACGGGTTGCTGAGTGGACAGAGAATCCTCCATATGAAATCATTCTCAGCTGAAACATTTATTGTTCTCACTGATTGGTTATCTGGCACATCGGATATGCAGCCAGAAATTCGGTTCCCAGTTTCGTTCCGGGTAATAACGTTATCTGAATTTTGTTACCTATTTCGTTACTAGCAATAACGTTATTTGAATTTCGTCACCTATTTCGTTACCGGCGATAACGTTATTTCAATTAAATACCGATTTCGTTCCCGGCAATAATGTTACTCGAATTTTGTTACCTATTTCGTTACTAGCAATAACGTTATTTGAATTTCGTCACCTATTTCGTTACCGGCGATAACGTTATTTCAATTAAATACCGATTTCGTTCCCGGCAATAATGTTACTCGAATTTTATTACCTATTTCGTTTCCGGCAGTAACGTTACTCGAATTTCGTTCCCTATTTCGTTCCCGGCTATAACGTTATTATTTCGTTCCGTTTCCGACCCCAGTAACGATACCGGAACGGTAATGCGTTACCAGTCCCTGGTTTTTGATGAATATCCTAGAATCTGTGGGTGGTAGCCAAATTTTCATTATAAACTTGTTTGGTGAGGAACTAGGTTTAGGGTGGATGTGGGAGAAAAATGTAGAGGGAGATGCTGGAAAATTAATGATGGCACTGATTATAAAAATGTCACTGTTGATAGTCTTCAATTTTAATAAAGTTAAATCACTGATAATAGTTGAATTTTAGCTAATTATTGTGGTGATGTACTGAACGAAACTGTGATCTTACAAAGACCGGTGATGTACTTGATTACTAGTGAGCTAGGTGAGGTTCAAGAAGCTACTGTACTCGATAAGGTGCGATGTAAGACTTCTACAGGTGATTTGCCCGAGTTAGACTTGTACGGTGAGAGGCTAAGCCTAAACTGATTCGCGCGTGTTTCGGTCACTTATGACTGATGACCCGAAGGGTCCCGGAGATTTTCGAAGTAGGCCGAGCTAGTCGACCAGAATGTTCTGGAATTTTAGTTGCGTTTCAAACAAAACTTTTTTGTAGATCTTTATTTGCTCTATAAAAATGGTCTTGACAAAAATTTTGCTATTCTCCAAAGTTTTCGAGATATTCAATGAAAAATTAACAATATTCAAAATATTCAATAAAGTTGAATTTTGTCATCCTTGAATTTATTTAGACCTCTGAAATTCCGAGACTATATTGCAACCTTGGATTTTTTTCTGGTTTCATGAGCCCTTCAATTACAACAAAATATTTTTGTGTGTGAATAATTATTTTTTATCGATGAGAATAATTTACTGGATAAATTAGAGACATTTCTAGAAATTGCAAAATAATCGTTCAAATTTCTAGGAATTCCAACAGAATTGAAGAACACAATAGAAAAAAGTAATTCTCACAATTTCCAGAAATTTCTGAACAATTTGAAGATTTTTAAAAGTTGTAGAGAAATCGAAGAAACTTCGAGAAAATTCTCGAAGCTTCTCAAAATTTCCCAGAAATTGAAGAAATTGCTAATTTCAGGAGAAATCTTGCGAGTTTCTAGAAACTTTGAGAAGAGAAATTTCAGAAATAATTCTAGAAATATTGAAAAAATTCTTCAAGCATCTAGAACTCTAGAAGGAATTCGGTAAACCTAGAATTTTTGAAAGAATTGCTTCCGTTTATGAAAATTCCGAAGAAATTTTGAAAATTTCCAGATTTCCATGAATTCCGAGGGAAAAGAAGCAAACACTAAAAAATAGAGAATTCTTAAAAGTTCCAGAAATTTCAAAACAATTCAAGGATTTCTGTACGGAGAGAAATTTCCAAGAGAAATTCTAGTACTAGTACTGGAAAAGAGGGTTAAAGTGATAGCCAGGGAAAAATTCTAGTGCTGGCAATGGACATTTTATTGGTGTTCCTGNAAGAAGCAAACACTAAAAAATAGAGAATTCTTAAAAGTTCCAGAAATTTCAAAACAATTCAAGGATTTCTGTACGGAGAGAAATTTCCAAGAGAAATTCTAGTACTAGTACTGGAAAAGAGGGTTAAAGTGATAGCCAGGGAAAAATTCTAGTGCTGGCAATGGACATTTTATTGGTGTTCCTGTGAAAATTTCACCTAAGTACACGAAAAATTTGCAGGAATACCAATAAAATTTCCAGTGCCAGCACTGGAATTTTTTCCTGGCTGCCACTTTGCCCCTCTTTTCCAGTGCTAGCACTAGAATTTTTCTCGAAAATTTTCTTACAAATTTTTTTTGAAAGTTTCGGAGAAATCGAAGAGACTTCTGGAGAATTCCAAAGAATTATGCAGGTTTCTCGAATTTTTGGAGGAATTCAAGAAATTTCGAGAAAATTCTTCGAGCTTCTTGAAATTTTTAAGAAATTCAACTAAATTTAGAATTTCTGACGGAATTTCTCAAGTTTCTAGAATTTTTGAGAGGTTGAAGCAGTTCTGTGGATTTAGAAAGAATTTAAAACTTCAGGGAAATTTGGAAAGAATTTATGCATTTGTGGAATTTGTGGGGGAATTCAAGAAATTTCTAGAACTTCTAGAAATTTCGAAAGAATTCAAGCGTCTGGAATTATTATAGAAATTCAAGACACTTCCAGAAGTTTCAAAATAATCCTTCAACTGTCTAGGAATTCCGAAAGAATTCCTAGAAATTCGGCACATTTCCTTATTCTCCCATGGCTTAAGGAGTTCAAAATGCAATGAAAGCAGAAATGCATAGAACATTCAATGAATATATTTTTGAGAAGAACTGTTTAGTTTCACAGAATATAAGAAATTCAAAATATATGAAAAGAGAAAATCATAATGTGATAAAATAATAATATCTAAAGTTCTCAACATTTCTTCAACAACAATGGCACGCTTTGATCTATCAAACAACTATTATAATTTGAATATTCATAAATTTTGCAAATTTATGACAAATTTCGCGCGCATTCGGAGTTTTAATTATAAGAAAACCATATGANCTAATGTTGAGTCGTGAGGATCAATTCCATGAATCATTTATTCATACATTTCTTTTATTTTCAATATTTTGAGTGCAGCCGCCAAATTCACAATTTTCCTCGAATTTCGTAGACAATTGTTTCTGAACATTCGTTTCCTCGCGTAGTTCCCCGGTAATTGTTCCTGAGCCTCTATTTTCTCACGTAGTTCCCCATCATTAGTACCCATCAATACTCATTCCATGATTCAAAGCTTGCACCTGGCCTCATAAACCACTCATAATATTTGGGTATTGCTAATCCCTAGTCCCGACAGTCTGTCGCCAACACCCCAGGAAGCCTTGATGCACCTAATCCCTATTCCGACAATCCGTCGCCAACACCCCAGGGGGTCTTGACGCACTCCGACTCACTGAGTCCCAACGACCCCTTCTCCTCCACCCTGGAAGCTCCAAAAATCTACAGCGCCGAACCAATCCCAGCGCTTCCCGCTTGACCGCTCCCTTCCCTTCCAATTTCTAGCCAATCCTAGCACCGTTCCGAAAAGTGATCCCTTCCACCGCACAACAACCAATCACCGAGAACCTCCTGACTTCCACGCACATAAAAGCTGCGACTTCCCAATTTTCCAACCAGTTACAGTTCCGACTTCAACTAAAATACAGTCCATTCAAAATATCAAACTGTACAATCCGGCATTATTATCAGAATATATTTATTATTATTTTAAAGACAATCTCCCGTGTTCCAATTTCATTTTCAATCCGAACCCAATATCCAAACAAGGCAGACCGCGGCGTTTTGGAAGTATCATTCGACGATACATTTAAAGTTCTCAACATTTCTTCAACAACAATGTCACGCTTTGATCTATCAAACAACTATTATAATTAGAATATTCATAAATTTCGCAAATTTATGGCAAATTTCGCGGGCATTCGGATTTTTAATTATAAGAAAACCATATGAAAACTCTCATCAAAATTAAAGTTTTGAAGGTACAAAACAAAAAATTGGAAAGTGTTCCCCTGGACTTGTCAATTTGCATCAAAGGAATTATAAAATNAGAATATTCATAAATTTCGCAAATTTATGGCAAATTTCGCGGGCATTCGGATTTTTAATTATAAGAAAACCATATGAAAACTCTCATCAAAATTAAAGTTTTGAAGGTACAAAACAAAAAATTGGAAAGTGTTCCCCTGGACTTGTCAATTTGCATCAAAGGAATTATAAAATTAGTAAAATTTCAGATATAAAAAAAGGGATCTTGAACAATAATAAGTGAAATTGTCTGCCGACAATTCAGTAGCAAATTTTTCAATTTTATTTTGACTATTTTTTATTTTTTATTGAATATCTCGAAAACGTTGGAGAACAGCAAAATTTTTGTCAAGACCATTTTTATAGAGCAAATAAAGATCTACAAAAAAGTTTTGTTTGGTGAGGAACTAGATTTAGTGTGGATTGGGAGATTAGATGATCGTCGGGGTGAAATAATGGTTGAGAGTCTTGACCTAATATCAACGTTAATTTATTCTCGCGTTCAAACCACGCTTTGTCAAATTTACAAAACACCTTGTCACTAGTTGATCGTACTGAATTAATTTTAATTGTTTATAGTTTTTGCACTGTTGGGTCACTGGTTAAATGGCCAATAAATAACGTGATATTCTCTTTACTGAATTTCTATCGCCGAGCTAATAGACGTTAATGTACTGAACGTGTCTACACTCTGCGCGTTACTCAAATACGGAGGTGGACTCTAATCAAAAACGGACTATATGGCCGATCGTTTCATACTGACGCGTTGATTTACGGTGACTCTACTAGACCTGAGCGTTGACCCGGAAAAGACCGATGATTTTCGTAATTGGCCGAGCTGATCGACCTTGGTCTTGGAGAGGTTGGGTTAGGTTTCAAACAAGTTTAGAACGGAAATTTGGTTACCACCCACAAATTCGGAGATATTCATCAAAAACCCAGCTGAGGGCTATTGCGTTGAGCGCAGCAGGAGATTTGAATAAGTTGCGCATGGCGCCAATCACGTGACTCATGGCACTGGCGCAGGGAGGGGACCAGCTGACGTGTTGCGCCGACTGCTCCGAAATTGCTATTAAAATTTGTATTAACGGTACATTTTGGGCTATAAGTTCCTAACTTCCCCCGATAGCAAATTTTCTCAGCTACAAAGAAATATTTTTTTCCCCATCTGGTGAGGTTAACTAAAGATATCTAGGATTGAAGACGGCCTGTCGCCAATTCCCAATTGTTTATAACAAATTGTGAATCAACCCAGCAAATTAGAGCATGTACTTTTTAAACCATTAATAATGACACTTAGCTATCGATTGGTATAATTTGGTGCCCTTTGGTTAATTTCGATGTACAAAATCTAATTAGACTGGACGAAATACGAACCTTTTATGTTATGAAAGCTAGAAGTGTACAAAATTTCAACTCGCTATCTCTATTTTTTATTGACTTCGTGTAAACAAGATTTTTTATCATAAAACAGAAAAATGCCGATATCGTAAAATTCCATCCCAACAAATGTAGATATTTCGATTGATCTAGATAGGGCCTATCGAGACGAGTATTTTGAAAAAAAAACATTGAAATCCGTGCAGTAGATTTTGAGATATTGAGAAAAAACGAAATTTAAAGAAGTTGTTATATCTCAGGAACTACTGGACCGATCGAGCTGAAACGACGCACCAAAGTGAAGCTTAATCATAGCTACCACGAGCAAAAATTGCAGATTTTTATCGACAAATTTCATCGTATTTATGTTGAATTTTCAAAAAATCAATCATCAAAATGTCGTATTTTCCAGCACATACATACAGACATGACCTAAAACCATCGTTTGTTCACGTTTCATAATATTCTAGACTATTTGCCATCAAAATTAGAAAATCAAAAAATCGGTCAAATACAAGGCTTCCATTCAGATCAAATTTTTTAACGACCCAAAGAAAAAAAAATTGTCTCGTCGAAAACGTCTGTTTTCGAGGGCTCTGGATTTTTTTTTATTTTGCGGATGAGAATTTTTTTTTTTAATCCCAAAGTTTTTTTTACACACTCTCTAACTCTCTAATAATCCCCTGATCGATTTCCACCCCTATGAGCAACGGTCTAATTTTTTAACGACCCAAAGAAAAAAAATTGTGTGTTCGAGACATCTGTTCTTGAGGACTGGATTTTTTTATTTTTTGAGGGTAAGAAATTTTTTAAAAATCTGAAACTTTTTTGACATACTCTCTAACCCCTATAAACAGCGATCTAATTTCTCATCGCCAAAATGATAAAAAAATCCAGAGCCCTCGAAAGCAGACCTTGTTGACGAGACAATTTTTTTTCTTCAGGTCGTTAAAAAATTAGATCGTCGCTCATAGAGGTGGAAATCGATCAGGGGGTCGTTAGAGGTGTAGAAAAGTTTGAGATTTTTTAAAAATTTCTTACCCCCGAAATTGAAAAAAAAATCCAGAGCCGTCGAAAACAGATGTTTTCGATGAGACAATTTTTTTTCTCTTCGGGTCGTTAGAAAATTAGATCGTCGCTCATAGAGGTGGAAATCGATCAGGGGGTAGTTAGAGGTGTAGAAAAGTTTGAGATTTTTTAAAAATTTCTTACCCCCGAAATTGAAAAAAAAATCCAGAGCCGTCGAAAACAGATGGTTTCGATGAGACAATTTTTTTTCTCTTCGGGTCGTTAGAAAATTAGATCGTCGCTCATAGAGGTGGAAATCGATCAAGGAGTTCTTAGAGAGGAGGTAAAAAAAATTTGAGATTTTTTAAAAATTTCTCTGATACTAAAAAGTGCATTTTGGGTAAAGTGAGGTTAAACTCGTTGCTCCATTCAAAAATACATTTAGCTCCATGAAAAAAATTAGATCGCGAACTATCCACGTTAAATAAAATTTTGCAGGCTTGAAAAAAATTTTAAGATACGTAATTCATTGTTTAAAAAATTTCCAAAGTCTTCAACATTTGGTGGACAGTTCCTCCCTAAAGTTTACATTTTCAAATTTGGAGGATGGGAGGCCAGTTTCACCGTCATGCATTTGTGGGCGCAAGTTCAACTTAACCCTAGTCTGGTCACCCTACGCGACCCAACGACTTTGGTCACGTCCGCGGGGAAGTGCCGTCGTGTTATCCAGGCTCGAACGTTGCCAAAATCACTCTACACTGCCCGGGCGCATTTAGCGAGTTTCCGGCAACCTCGCGTAACAAGCACTTTCATTCAACATGGGAAAAAATAATTCCCGTGTGAGAAAAAAATTGTTTTCTTCAGGAATTTCGAGAATTATGTTGTTCTGAAACTACTCTAATTTTTTATATACTTTAATTGGAAAAGTTAAATTTTTTTGAATTTTTCCGATCAGCCATTCAATGGTAATTCAAGGAAAACGACGGACCGCGGCGTTTCCCTCATATGGTGACCAATCTCCCTAGATTAATCGGCCCAGTAGTTTCCGAGATATAGCAATTTCTCAAAAATCTTTCATCCTTAATATCTCATAAAATACGTGACCGAATTGAAGTTTTTCGACGGGAAAGTATTCCTTACGATAATATCTATCGAATCGAATCAAAATATTGCTACGTAACTAGGGTCAGTTTAATAATAATCGCATTTTTCATTTTTACCAGGAAATCGTTGCGGAAACAATAACTCGCTGAAAATTCAAGATAGGGAGTTGAAATTTGGTAGAATTGTAGCTCTTATGATACTATAGGACTGTATTGTTCACGAGCTGAATCGAATGAGTTTAGAAGATATTCAACTTTTTGTGAAAAACTGTTATGCTTAATATCTCCTAAACTACTGGGCCAATTCACTTTTTTTTCAAAATATTTGTCACGATATCTTCTATCAAGATCAATCAAAATATGTATACCCGCCCATACAAAGTTTTCGAGATATCAGCGTTTTTCTAATTTTTTCATTTTAAAGTTAATGTGGTGTCCATAATACGCGTCAAGCTTCATCTAGACATCTGAGATTCTGGGTACTAATTTGTATTATGAGCCCACAGTTATGTATAAAATTTTGTGTCAATCGATTCCGTACATCCGGGCATAGAGCAATTTATCCAAAAATCTTTTTTTCTAAAAAATTACACATCGTCATTTTATCGATGATTTTCGTCTCTATATGACTTAAAAAGTCAACAACAATTTATGGTATTTTCTATTTGATGAAATATCATAGCTATGACAGACGTAGAGTTCGATATGGTCTATTTTTTTTTTAAAGAAGTGTAAATTTTCTACTATTTTTATTATTAAAAGTACGGTCATTACTTGATCTTGTATTTCATGTCAATATCATTGAATACTTTTGTCTAATTTGGATTGGATTAATATTAGGTGTGTGACTTTATTTTTACAGATTTTTTCTTCGAGCTTAAAATTATATTTAAAATAGAGATATATTCGCGGTCTTTTCTCGTTTTGAAAGGATCGGACAAAAGGTGTCAGAACACGGAACGACAAGTCTATGTAAGTTACATAACCTTTCAGAATAGCAGAGTTTACGATGGCAACTGATAAACAGCACATTCAGCACTGCATTTTATACGAATTCCAACAAGAAAAAAATGCTTCTGAAGCACGGGAATCAATGTGTAGTGTTCTTGGTGCCGACTTTGTATCTCTGGTGATTTCGATCTGAGTGCCCAGCCGCGTCCTGGACAGCCTCGAAAGTCTACAGATGCGGAATTCGCAATCGCAACGTAGATGTAGGAGCCACCAAGTGGTCTCTAAACTAACTACTCTTGGGGGCAACCAATGAGATCCCTCGGAGGGAACCAATNTTTGTATCTCTGGTGATTTCGATCTGAGTGCCCAGCCGCGTCCTGGACAGCCTCGAAAGTCTACAGATGCGGAATTCGCAATCGCAACGTAGATGTAGGAGCCACCAAGTGGTCTCTAAACTAACTACTCTTGGGGGCAACCAATGAGATCCCTCGGAGGGAACCAATGATGGAGCTCAATAAATGAGATCAAAGAGAATCCAGTGATCTCATTGGTTGCCCACCAAGAGTAGTTAGTGGAGAAACCGCTTGATGGCTCCCACATCTACGTTGCGATCGCGAATTGCAAGCTCTACTGGATGAAGACTCAACGCAAACGCACCAAGAGCTTGCAGCTCAGTTAGGAGTCACCCGAACAGCTATTTCTAAGCGTTTGCGTCAAATGGGAAAAATCCAAAAACTTGAAAGGTGGGTTCCACATGTGTTGACCGAACACAACCTAGGTCAACGTATGAACACGTGCCTTTCACTGCTTGCCCGGCAACAAAAAAAGGACTACTTATGGAGAATTATGACGGGTGATGAAAAGTATAATTTTCACGAGAATCCCAAACGTAAAAAGTCGTGGGTAGATCTCGGACAATCCAGTACATCGACGCCGAAACAGAACATCCACTTGAAGAAGATTCTCCTGTGTGTGTGGTGGGACATGAAGGGTGTGCTTTATAACGAACTCCTGGAAACAGGTCAGACGGTGACTGCGGAACGCTACAGCCGACAACTGAACAAACTGAGCGAAGAACTTGATCGGAAAAGGCCATTTACTGAGCAAGGAAGCAGGCAGGTCATACTGCTGCATGACAGTGCTCGACCTCACGTTGCTCGCGCGACTCAGAAGACTCTCTCAAACTTGGGATGGGAAGTTCTCCCGCACGCGGCATATTCACCAGACTTGACCCCATCCGACTATCACTTGTTCCGGTCCATGCAGCACGCCTTAGTGGATAAACAGTTTAAAACGCTGGACGATGTGCGTAAATTCGTCGATGACTTTATCGCCTCGAAGCCTGCAAGTTTCTTTCGCGACGGCATTCGAATGTTACCTGAGAGATGGCGCAAGGCCATAGAAAACGATGGACAATATTTCCAAGATTAAGTTCGTTGTTCTCTATTGCTTCCGAATGGATGCATTGTATTCCATGGATTTTTCGATTTTCTAATTTTGCGTGGAAATGATGTAGAATGGTCTGAAACGTAAAAATACAAAGTTTGACGACTGTGTCTGTACGTGCGCATGGTCAACTTGGCCGACTTGATGGTCAACTTTTAGAAAATCGAAGGAATAAACGGCTAAAAAAATTCAAAAAAATCTGAAATTTCGTGAGATTATAGGTATAAATGTGGACTAACTCTGTGCACCGATTCAGCTGAATCGGTCCAACCATTTTCTAGAAAAACCCATTTGTTTCTAAATCGTTTCTCATAAATATCTCGGAATCTATCCATCCGATTTCAATTTTTTTTTCAAAATACTCGCCTCGATGTCTTCTATCTTGATCAATCAAAATATGTATACCCGTTCATACTAAATTTCAGAGATATTTCAATTTTTTCATTTTTCGCTCAAAATCCTTGTTTGCACGCTAGTTATTTTTTGAATTGATATATCAACTTGAAATTTGACACAAGTTTGCCTCTTAGTACTGCAATGGATGGGATTGAAGATGGGCTGAATCGGATGATTAGTTTAGAAAATATTCAACATTATATCAAAATCGTTTTCCGTAAATATCTCAGAATCTATCCATCCGATTTCAATTATTTTTTTTAAATACTCGCCTCGATGTCTCCTATCTCAAAAGATTAAAATATATATACCCATCTATACTGCATTTTAGAGATATTTCAATTTTTCCTTTTTCCATCAAAATCCTTGTCCGCACGCGTTATTTTTTAAATTGATATATGAACTTGAAATTTAGCATGAGTTCTCCTTTTCCACTACAATGAATAATATCAACGATGAACTGGATCAGATGATTAATTTTTGCTTCCGAATGGAAGCTTTGCATTCGTTCGATTTGAAAACGGGCTCAAACGGATGATTACTTTCTGAGATATTCAATTTTATATGTAAATCTAATTTTTTAAATATCTCAATAATGAGTCAACCGATCCTAATTTCAATTATTCAAGAATATTCGTCTTGTTTTATAATGTCTATGTCCTTTTTTTATATTTTTCATATCTTTTTTGATCATTTATTCATCCCTTTTTCAACCCTTTAAGGGTAATCATCATTTTTTGCAAATGATGTTTTTAGGGTCATGTCTGTATGTAAGTGTGTGATGACTTGGGTTTTTGGTGATCAATTTTTAGCAAATTCCATATAAATACGGTGAAATTTGTCGATAAAAGTCTGAAATTTTGGCTCATGGTAGTTATAATTAAGCTTCACTTTGGTACGCAGTCTCAGCCCGATCGGTCCACTAGTTCCTGAGATATAACAACTTCTTTAAATCTCGTTGTTCCTCAATATCTCAAAAACTACTCCACCGATTTCAACATTTATTTTTTAAAAATACTCGTCTCGATGGCCTCTATCTAGATCGATCAAAATATATATACTCGTTCAGACAAAATTTGAAGATATTGCCGTTTTTCCGTTTTTCTAATAAAAAATCTTGTTTACATGATAACTTGATAAAAAATGGAGATAGGGAGTTGAAATTTTGTATGCTTTCAGCTTTTATAACATAAAAGGTTGGTATCGTAGATGGGGGCAATTGGCCGAGCGGTTCTTAAGTTATTCAACCTTTTGTGTAAATATATTTCTTCAAATTTCTCATTAACTACTGGACGGATTACAATTTTTTTTTCAAAGTACTTGTCTCGATCGCCACCATCTAGATCAATCAAAATATGTATACCCGTCTATACAAAAAATCAGAGATATTCCCATTTTTTCGTTTTTTAAATTTTTTTATTCTTGTACGCACGATATTTTGAAGAAAAAAATGAAAATAGTAAGTTGGAGTTTGATGTGATTACAGCTCTTACAATATTGAAGATTCGTATTTTGGATAGACGCAATCGGCCGAGCAGTTTCGGAGATATTTAACCTTTTGTACAAATCTATTTCATTAAAAGGTTGAATATCTTCCTGTAGACATTCTGTAGCATGTGATTACGGTTGTATACCTGTCAAAAGGACAGGGAATTACTACGGATCCATTCGGGAGCTTACTATCAATGAAATTGGTAGAAATAAAAAAAAGGAAAGGACTAATAACGCAAAAAGTAACGGTCACATGCCTTCTGTCAGATCGGCTCGAACCCCTGCTTGTTTTATATTAAATAAATTTACTGAAAAATCTGTAAAAATTAAGTCACACACCTAATATTTTAGTTCATGAGATGAGTCTAATTGTATGTGTTCGAAGAATCAGATATTTTGGGGAAAATACGTTCCAAGAAGAAGACGTTTCTTCTTCTTCTACTCGATAGAGTTATGTGTGTAAATTTATGAGAGCGGCAAGCACCATGGGTAAGACGTTTATAGGATGTCTTGATTAAGTTATTTTAATCCTAAGAAGTCAATTCGAGACGTAAATTCAGCCGGATTCCGTCCCTCTTTTCAAATCTCTCATTAATTCTCAGCTGTTCAAGGCAAAATACATGTTTATGTTCAGTACTATGCGCGTCTGTAGAAGAATATATTGTAAAGTATAGGTCCATTTAAATGAATAATAAGTTTATTAACGATTTTGGGGCGGAATGAATAGCAAAAAAAAATTACAAATAGTGACAGGACGCGTTCGTGGAATAGAAAAAAAAAAACATCTTCAAAAAAAGGACGATCGAACCGAAGTTGGTTGAGAGAGAGCAAAAGAACAAATACGTAACACTACTCCCACTCTTGAAAAGTTGTCGCCCCGACAACAACGCGCCTGTTGAAGGCAATTGTAATGAAATTTCAGTTATTTACTAATTGAAATGATACTTCAATTATCTGGGGCCTTCAACCCCAGAACTCGGAAGCTTATTACTAATGGAATTGGTAGAAAAAAAAAAGTAAATATCACATGGCTTCTGCCAAAAAGGCTTACAACCCTGCTTGGTTTAATTCTCATTCCCATGAAGTTTCTGTTCGATAACGTCAACTGCCCTGTGAACTGGTATATGAATAGTTTCATTTACTTGACCGTTAGTTATAAAAAATCCAAACCAAGCTGACGTTACAATAAACATGGTGAAATTCAATTTTTGAATTATAAACTCATATGGCACATTCCATGTCAACTAAGCCCCCTGAATTTTTTTGGTTCTCAGAATCCCGGATTGGTAATCTCACTGTCAAGTACTACATAACTACAAACTTGCTCCAAATTTTCGCTCCTTTAACATCAATAGTTTGTCTATGACATATGACAAAATCTCAAATCTTTGAAAAATCATCTTGCGAACTAATTGACGGATTTTGACAAATAAAAAAATATTTTCTTCGTTTTTTCATGTACTTCCCGAATAAAAATACGACAGTACTACCAGGATAAGTAATAAGCCATTTCTGAAGTTTTTTATTATTTAAATTCCGCTGCTACGCAGGGGCCAGACAAAAAATCAATCATATTTTTTTTCTCGATAGATGACGATAATACATAACTCTTTCGGGGTATTTCAAAATGGGACATCCACATGGAGATGAGGAAAAACTTTTCTTTTCATGGAAAATTCGATTTTTCGATCATACATTAGGAAAATGACTTTTAGGGGTCGAATTTTTCATAATCACAAAGGTCCAACGATAATGAGAATTAACTGAAAGAGGTGGACCATCACATGGGTCGAATTATCAAATTATCATAAATCAAGTGAAATTATAGCTGGATTATAACTGGAACGGTTGAAACGATTGCAAGGGCCAAACAGCAGAGGCCGGTAGGACAATCTCGAGGTTCAAACGGCCACAAGGACAAATAACGAAGGCGGGCAGAACAGTCTCAAGATTCGAACGATCACGAAGGTCAACTGGAGGATAGGCAGAACAATCACAATGGTCAAACGATCCTGAATCGAGCGAGATAATCACACTGAGAAAAAAATATAATTCTGTCAATCAAATTTGTTTCAGACAAACAAATGCCCAAAATTCCCAAACAAAATTTCACTATAAATTCTTGTCTGAAACAAATTTGATTGTCAGAATTTTATTTTTTTCTCAATGCAGAAGGTTCTCCCAGTTGACCTTTGTGAGCACTTGGCTGTTGTGATTGTCTTCTATCCTTACCTCTCCCATTCCAACCTGGTGATTATGCTGCCTGACTCTTACGGTTAACCCTTCTAGTTGTTTAACCCTTTGCGTTGTTCTCCCTGTCTTCGTTGTTTGACACTTGTGGTCGTTTAAACCTTGATATTTTCCTGCCAGTCTCTGCTCTTGGACCATTGCGATCGTTTTATCCTTGCCGGTTATGATCCTTGCGACATTTGACTCTCGCAATGTATGACCCTAGCGACGTTTGACTCTCATTATGCATGATTCTTGCGAGGCTTGATCCTTGTGATTCTTGACCCTAAAAGAGTACGACCATGGTGAAGTTTGACCGTCCCGGGATACGACAGGAGAGACTTTCAATTATTCCACTCGATTTATGATCATTCGACCCTTGTGATTGTCTCAGATACCTCTTTCAGTTAACCCTTATTTTGCCGGACCTTTGTGATTGCGAAAAATTGGACCACTAAAAGTCATTTTTCTCATTTATGAGCGGACAATCGAATTTTTCAGGACGAGAAATTCTTTTCTCATCTCCATATGGATGTCCCCTTTAAAATATCCCCAAAAAGTCATGTATCACCATCATCCATCGAGGAAAAAAAAATTATTCGATTCTCGTCTGGCCCCCGCGTAACATCGGAATTAGAATAATAAAAACGTGAAAATAGCATATTACTTATCCTCGTGATGTTGTCGTATTTTTATTCGGAAAGTATATGAAAAAACGAAGAAAATCTTTTGTTATTCATTATAATCCGTCAATTAGTTCGCCAGGTATGATTTTTCAACGATTAAAAGTTTAGTCATATGTCATAGACAAACTATTGATGTTAAAAGAGCCAAAATTTAAAGAAAGGTTTTTCTTTTTTTATCGTTATTTGTAACGAGATTTTCTCGTCACGGGTTGAAATCCCCTTAAAAAGATACGTGAACTCTAAAATTGAGACATGAAGCGACATCTAGAGGCGGCCGAAGAAGCCGGGACTAGAAAAGAACCACAAACCGATGAAAAACCTAAGGCCTAGCGGTTATGAGTGAAACCGCGACCCCTGGAGGTCTGGAGGGCGTTACTAGACTATCGCCATATTAGAATTCGCCTAGCATGTGCTAGGGGAAAAGGGGCCGACGTACAGGCTGTCCAACTGGGCGATTCTATAGGCTATGTCGGATGTTATGTCCTATCCAAGTTACTAGGAGGACAGTAGCGCCATTTGGAATATTGAGCGCCAAACTTTGAAGTGTGGATCCGTTAGCCGCTAAACCTCTGATGAGGACTCCATCGATGTTGACACGTTCAATGATAGGATAATTGGATTGAAGGTTTATTTGTGAATAAATCCAAACACCAGTGCTTAGGAGAGCACATTAACACTTTTATTCAAAATAACTCTTGACTCAAAAATCTAAAACTTGGACTACAAACTGGATGAACTTCTAATAAACTTATAAAAACTCATAAAAACTCTGAAGAAAAACTACTTGAAGAGAGAAGCTTGAAAAGTTGTCGGAACAACAGCCACGATGGGACTGACTTAAACTTAAGTTTTAAATCTAAGGGTTGGCTCAAAACACCTCCACTAGACCAAAAAGTTGCGCGCGCAATCCTGGCCCAGAGGAAAGGGAAGAGGGGTATGCTAAAACAGAACAGGGGAAATGAAAAGAGGGAGGAAGGGAAAGCGTGCGACGTCGCCAGTTTTCCTCTTGAGGGGTCTCAGGCCCTCCGCGTAGGAATACAATGAACAAAGGAGAACCCAAACACGTGTGGACCACTTGAAACAGAGAAACTTTCGAAATATACCAGAATTGAGATTTTACGATTTTACGACTGTGACCGATGTGTTTATTTTTCTCTCTGAGTTTAGAATTTTCAGGAAAAGCCTTTCTGTAACGAATTTTGGAGAGTAATAAATTGAGAACTCAACTCAAGTACTTGACATTTACGATTGCTGGCAACGGTTATTCTTACACTCGTCAAATTATTTTTTGTCCGTTGTTCATTGTCCTCTGTTCGACCATTTTCTTGGCATTCTCAAATTTCAGACTTTTTATATTCATTTTGAAATAATAATTCAAATCTCGTGGATTAAAATGGCCGATAAATAGTACCATCTATAAAATTCAACGTCGGGACGTTACACGGAGTAGACTAGGGACCAACGGCCAGGTGAGAGGACTGGTGCCCCCGGGATCCCGTCGAGTTGATTGGTGAGGATAGGGTAACGGAATGATCTATCGTCGCTGAGATATCCAGACTAGGGGGAGAAGGCCCTAGCAAGATTTCGAGTTAGTCGAACGCGAGCGCTTGAACCGAGAGGTTGAAATAATGTCTCGGTATGCTGGATTGTGGAATGATAAGGAGTTTCGGACTTCACGTAACCTCGGTGAATAACCGTTGGCGGAGAGCGTAGGGGGATGCTCCCGCATCCCCCACTAGTAAAAAGGAGTTATTTCGGCACACGAAGTGACGACTTTGTTGTTTCCGGCGTTATCCGGCTCTGTCTGGAGTAGAGATTGTCCTCCTGTCGACCCGACTATGTGGCGACATTCGAGTACCCGGAGACGGTGACGAGCGATGACCGAAGCGGTAACTGGTGGCCGAGAGTGTGGGTGGTCGTGAAGTGGGTAAAGTGTTCCACTTTGGTCGGATCAGCCTCTCGGCGTCCCAGGCTCTGAGGAGTCCCGGCTGATTCGCATTTGACTCTGAAAACTCCCCCGAGTCGAAATACTCGGGAGGAGAATGAACACTGGCAGAGTCGAAAGACTCTCCAGAAGGTCATGAATTTAATTCATTATGGGAAGTTATGCCGTAAGGTATAATACACGGCTTGCAAAGGTTCGTGAGGATGTGGTGGTAATACTCCTCGTGGACCTCCCCCACTCTACCATATCACGCTAATGTTAGCTGGGCAACCCATTGTCCAGCCAAAAGTCCTCTGAGTGAAAGAGTTTGCCTCAGAGGCCGGTTTTCGTCGAACCTCCCGTGAAGGTTCAGCTGGCGCCTGATTATTGAGCGATAGAGAAGGCTTAAAAAGTAGTTTGGATTTTTCCTGGGTGAACAACCCGGGAAAATATCCTTACATATTTTACATCGCTTCGACCCGGTTCGGGTATACTGCGATGATGACCAAGACTTTAAATGGTTAGATCGCACCATTCTACCCGGCCGAGATTTGAACTCAGAACCTTTCGCATGTGAGGCAACGAACTTACTCACTGCGCCAAGCCACCGGGCTTAGAGAAAGGTACTTATGTACACATAGAAAAATAATTCCGTTGAGATAGCGCGCCGCGCATTAACCCAGCAAATTTCGTAGGTTAATATACGGACAACCAGGTTGTGCGTTACCGCAGCAGATGTCTTCCGCTCGGGTCTGATTTGTTAGAATAGCAGGAGGGTCATGCTAGGGCAACTATCTTACCGATTTGCTACTTTAACAATTGATTTGCTCATATAAGAAAAATGTTTAGTTAGATTAACAAATTAATTGCCATGTCAATTATCAGTAAAAATATGAAAAAAAAGTAATTACTAATTTTTTTTCTTCATTTTCATTTCGAATTATCCCTGTAGAAGCAACTCAGAATGCATTCATCACCAAAAAATTCAATTTCATCCATACCAATTATGTCCATTTGCCGAGATCGGGGATCGAACTCAGGACCTTACGATTACCCACCTTAACGCGCTAACCACTAGGCTATCGCGCAATACTTATTCGTCGTAAATATCATATCAAGGATCTTCTTCCATTTCGTGCAACTATTTTTTCCCAATTTAGATAAAATTGTATTATTCGTTTATTTTTTTTTATGGAAGAACATATTTAATATAATTAGTATAATAATTCAATGGAAAAACGTGACAATTGTTTTGACAAAATGAAATGCACAACTTTTATGAGTATCTTTTTAGCGATTATTTGACTTGAAATTATTATTTCAAGTATATTTTAGATCTTCCTTGAAATAGTACAAGAGCGAAGCACAATTGTTAATGGAACAAGGGATAGAATAAGACCTTGTAAATGAAAATGAGATAGTTATTGAAGGGTCAATAATAAGGTTCAACAATAATTTGATAATAAACTAACTCATCTTCGAAAGATCATGCGGCGAAATTTTCCGTTTGAACTTATAAGAAGACAGGATGCTTCATTCTTGAATGTATGAATAAATGTTTAGATTCAAACAACAAATGTTTGGTTGTAACGGCAAATCAAAGATCAACCAATCCAGAAATGTTGTATCAACGAAACGACTTTAGTGGGTTTAACATAAGATTCGCAGGATTAGTAAATCAATTTCAACCTTTTAATGGGGCTTGGCCTGACAAATGGTCAGTGGCTCATGCAGCGGAGGCTCAGGTACCAGTTATAAATTTCCAGTCATCTTAGCAAATCAGATTCCAGCGAACGAGTATTTGTTAGGCCAACGAAATTATTTTTCTGCGTGTAGTACTTGATAGTGGCATACCGATTTAATATTCTGAGAATCAAAAAATCAGGGTGGCTGAGTTAACATGAAATCTCCCATATGTTAATGAAAATTAGCCTCAATCTAAGAATTCAGGGGTAATGTTCAAGGTAATTTGATATATTTTCACCTGAGCATAAAATATCTCTACAGATTTCAACCGAAACCGAACAAATCTCGTCATTAATCGCAAAACTATAGAAATTTTCAAAACATGACATTCTAAAATCGCTACATTATCGCGTAGAACAATTGATCTGGTGGATATAATAGATGATATGGGTATTAATTTGAAGATCTCGAGGAGACCTTCAAATTGACTTATAATTTATCTCCCCAGGTCATATCTACAGCCTTGATAAATGGCAAAAACAATTTTTGGGGCGTGACATAACGGAAAAAGTGACAACTATTTGTTATAACTGGATGAAAATTTCATTGAATCAGAATTACCGTTCGCATTTTCGATTTTTACACATTAAATGTCCGTTAGGATGGCTCATAATAAATAAGAACGAAAAATTAAACTTTTTTAGAGTTGAAACAAATAGTCCAGGGAACTGTGAGGCTGTGTGATTTTTTTCCGATTTCTTAATTCAATTTTGCAGTAGCGCATGGCATTTCAAGTTTGACTAAAATATCTGACCTACTGGCAGTCAATGGTTATAAAACTTGGGTAAAAGTTAAATATCCTTGATTACGGTCCGGTGCTAGGTTATAAAAATGACAGAGGATGGATCTTCGGATCTGTTCAGGTAGAGAATGCAGCGACTAGTATAGGTCCGTCACTGTTGCTCCCATAGCGAGGAGGTCGGAAATACATGCGTTTTCTGGGGAGCAATAGAAACCCAACTATACGACTGCCCTGTGCGAGACAGAGGCGCTTGCAGTTGTCCCTGTTACACAGAACGATGTGCTCCATGAATATTAATAATAATAACACAATATCTATGAGTCGTGGAAAGATGAATTGGAATAGTATATTACGCAACAAGTGCGTAATGGGTTTTTTGGCTCGTGGGAAGTTGTAAAACGAGCCGAAGCCGAGTTTTACAATCCTACGAGTCAAAAAACACCATTACGCACGAGTTTCGTATACTATTTTATGTCATAGGGCCCAGAATCCGCGATTCTACCGAGCGAAGCGACGTGAGAATCGCGTGATTCTGGGCACCTATGACAAAAATTATTCTTCATTAGAACATTTAATGCTGCAAGTCTCGTCAACTTTTCAGTAGTTCTCAATATATTTTGGCCGGTATAAAAATGATTATTTATTGTTCATTTGTTTCCCGAAGCCTAAAAATAAAAAATCGGTCCCGTGTACCTCATTTTTAAGCTATAGATTTTTTTTTTCAATGTATAGAATAACAATTACATTCCACTTTTTGCTAATTTGATTCCAAGATGGCTTAATTTATTTTTTCTTTAATGAAAAATTACACTAGTCTCATGAAAAACTATAAGAAATCATTCCTCAAAGAATTTTCAGAACTTTATTAGTTTTTTCATTTTTATAAAAAAAATTTATTTTGTCAAAAATTCATTATTGCATTTCAAAATCAATTAGGCTTTGTTGGAGTCGAATTTGCAAAAAGTTGATTATAATTGTTATTCGACAAATTTGTTAAAAAAAATTGATGAAAAAACAATCCATAGCTCAAAAATTGGATACACTAGACCGATTTTCGAATTTCAAACATCTGGGGGACAAATCAAGTGATTTCTTGGATTAACAAATTTTTTGCACTAATTTTTCCTTTCTACGAATGAACTTCCTCCTCTATGGAAATGGTCATTTGAATATCCTGAGACTCTTGTAGCTCACAGGGTCTCCCCTTAATGGCAGGGCAACGTAAAGTCTAAAATATATCCTCAGAGTGGGAGACTTTCAAATTTCTGTTGGCGTATTTACTTCTAAAATGAATCTCCGTATTTTGGAATTTACCTGTCGTAGTCATTTACTTATCACTCTGATGCCTGTGACTCAGGGGTCACCAATAAACTGGATTTCCAATGACGCCCACTGGCTCAAACTCAGAAATTGTCTTGATAAAGGAGTTCACAAATGACTTAGCTTCCAAGAACCTTAATGAATTGGGCTGAATTTACGATTTGCGGAAGCAAAACTCTTGAACCCTCGTTCCTAATTTGCTTATAACTGTCTTGTCCAATATTCATCTGGCAATTGAATATTCTCCGACAATTTCCTGAACTGTTCTAATGGTCAGTCAGTGCACGACTTCCAAAGAGCTAGCATCGCAAGAATCTTTGTCCTTCCACTTGTGCTCTAATATTCAAGAACGAACTTTCAGTGCCTGTGGTAGTGTGTCAATAATATCAGCCAATTATTTAGAGAAAAAAAGTGCAAAAATGCCAATGACGTGACTAGATACCTACAGGAGATAACTAGAGGAAGTGGTAAAGAGCAGGCAAATGCCATTTTTACATGCCTGGACGAATGGGGACTTGTCAATGAAGTCTGTGCCATGGTATTTGATACCACTTCCAGCAACACAGGCAGCGCAAATAGTGCCTGTGTTTTACTGGAGAAGTTATTGGGAAGAAATCTTCTATATCTTGCGTGCCGGCATCATATTTTCGAGTTACTCCTCAAATCTGCCTTTGAAATTTCAATAGGGCCATCTTCTGGGCCAGAAATTCTCATTTTTAAGAGATTTCAAGGGCAGTGGATGGACATCGAAAAAAGTAAATTTTCACCAGGAGTGCGAGATAGTGATATCCAAGCCGCAGTTGAGGATGAGGTGAAAGATGCCCTTGCTTTCGCATATTCCCAATTAGAGGTAGGTGGTAAAAGATTCGACGGTATTTATTATAGCAAAATCATTTCCCTTCACCTTATTAAATTACGAAACTCAATCTCTTCTTCATTTATCACTCCATAGATCAACAACAACCGGAAGGACTACAAAGAGTTTCTGGAACTCGTCATCATATTCTTGGGCGGAAATTTTCCGGATGGTAATCGCTTCAGAGCTCTTAGCCCCATTCATCATGCGAGGTGGATGGCGAAAGCGATTGATTCGCTAAAAAATTTTCTATTCAGACACCAATTTCGATTGACGTCCCATGAGACATCAGGTTTGAGGAAAATTCGTATTGTTATTGTTCTTCTGTACCAGAAGAGCTGGTTCACATCTTCTAATGCAATTGAAGCTCCCAACAATAACTTGCAATTATTGAAAAAGTTGACTACGGATAATTCAGCATTGTCAGGAGTTTATGATGCTGTATTTGATAAATTTGCAAACCATCTCTGGTACTTATCAGAAGAACTCATCGCTTTTGCATTATTCGACGACAATGTCAATATAGATATGAAAAGGAGAATGTGCGATGCTATCAAATCTCGTTCCCCATTTCAAGATGATCGGAAGAGGAGAAAATCAGGAGTTAAGGGTCGAAAATTCAACCAAGAATTGAGTCTAGATCAATTTGTGACGCAAAACACAATTAAATTCTTCGAAATCTTGAATCTAGACCATACTTTTTTGGATATCGATCCAATAAAGTGGGGAGAAAGAGAAGATTATGAGAATGTTTTAAAAACTGTGAGATCTCTCCTAGTGACAAACGACGTAGCTGAGAGAAGCGTATCTCTCGTGAGCGAATACAATGATTTGCTCACGAAAGATGAAAACTCTAAACAAGATGCAATGCTCGTGGTCAGAAAATTGCGGGCATTGACATCTGGCTGCACCAGGGAGGAATTACAGTTTTCATTAGAGAACTACCTGAAAAACACAGCGTAATGGAAAATTAATATTGACCTGAGCAATCTCGGTTCATGTCGATTTCAGTATACTTCAAGTTTTTGAACAGTATTTCGAAATTTAAAGGAAATCACGTCATTTTCGTATATATCTTTCTTTTAGACCTTGCTCCGCTCTACAAAAAAGGTTATTATAAAAACTTCAATATAGCCAATAGATTCCGAGATTATTGTATGAAAACTCAACAGGAATCTAAGTAGACTTGGGCCGATTGACCACTTCGCTATTGAAATTTTTCTCCGAGATTCTCTTCTCAATTAACTATACATATTCGATACTCATTGAAAAGCTCATCGAAAGAGCCTTTGAACAGCGCTTAACATATTTAATTCCCATGACGATTCATTAGATAACAAGAGTTCGAATAATTTGATTTTATTCGTGGGGAAATATCATCTATCTATTACAAGTGCTTTACAATTTCTATGGCATTTTTGTTGTTATGTGTAATTTTATGAATTTTTCACTATATAGAGGATAATTGAAGTTAAATTGAAAGTATTTTTTTCGGATAATGAACGAATACCTTTAAATTTGATGCCTTGTGTTGCATTCCAATAGAATGCTATTTAAAACAAACAGGGGTTCGAGCTTTTTTGGCCGAAGCCATCTGACCGTTAGTTTATGTGTTATAACTCCTTTTCTTTCTTTCATTTCTACCAATTCCATTGGTAGTAAGCTTCCGAATGGATCTGTAGTAATTCTATTAAAGAAAGAAAAAAATCGAAACTCCATACCTGCTCAGATTAGATATCAACAATGTCAGTGGAAATACCTGCGTCCTGATGAGAAAACAGACAAACAGAAATATCTCGAAAACTTTGTATGAACAGATATATATGTTTTGATTGACTTGGATAAAAGGCATCGAAACAAATATTTTGAGAAAAAAAAATTGAAATCGGCTGCGTAGTTTTTAAGCTATTGCACAGAAATGGTTTTCAGAGAAAGTCGAATATCTCGGAAGCTACCCATGCGATTGAACTTATTTTCAATAGGAAGGATTGGTATCATGAGAGGAAGATTCTGTCCAAATTTCAAGTTGATATCTCAATTTTTGCACAAGCTAGAGTGATTACAAGGATTTTTATGAAAAAAACGGAAAAACGGAATTATCTCGAAAACTTTGTATGAACGGCCGTATATGTTTTGATTGATTCTAATAGAAGGCATCAAAGCAAATATTTTGAAAAAAAATAGAAATCGGTTGCGTAGTTTTTAAGATATTGCACATAAAAGGTTTTCAGAGAAAGTCAAATATCTCGGAAACTACTCATGCGATTGAGCTCATTTTCAATAGGAAGGATTATTATCATGAGAGGAAGATTCTGCCCAAATTTCAAGTTCATATCTCAATTTTTGTACAAGCTAGAGTAATTACAAAGATTTTTATGAAAAAACAGAAAAACGGAAATATCTCGAAAACTTTGTATGAACGGGTATATGTGTTTTGATTGATTCGGATAGAAGGCATCGAAACGAATATTTTGAAAAAAAAATTGAAATCGGTTGACTAGCTTCGAAAATATTAGCGACAAACGATTTAAAAACGAATAGTTTTTTCTAAAAAACTATTTGATTAATCGGGCTAAACGTTTGCCCAGAGTTAGTCCTTGTTAAGCTCTATAATCTGACAAAATTTTAGATTTTTTGGAATAAGTTTAGCCAAGTAATTACTCAATTTTCCAAAAATTGACCACCGTATTTTTACGTTTCACACCATTCTATATCATACCCAATCAAAATTAGAAAATGTGAAAACAGCACGACTACAATGGTTCCATTCGGAAGCAAAAACAAGAGGGAAGTTCATGCCAAATTTCAAGTTAATATCTTCATTTTTTCGGAAATTAGAGTGTTAACAAGCGTTTTGAACAAAAAACCAAAAAACTAAAATATCTCGGAAACTTTGTATGGACGGGTATACATATTTCGATTGATCGAGATAGAAGGCATCAAGACGAGTATTTTGAAAAAAAAAATCGAAATCGGTTGGATAGTTTTCCAGATATCGGCTAAAAACGATTTACAAACGAATGGTCATTTCTCAAAAACGGCTGAACCGATTGAGCTGAAACTTAGCACACAGTTAGTCCTTAGTGATACCTATAAGCTGAAAACATTTCAGATTTTTGGAATCATTTTAGCCCTTTATTCCTCCAATTTTCAAAAAGTTGACCACCAGGTGGACACCCGCACATACACACGGGGTGGTCAAACTTCGTATTTTTACATTTCAGACCATTCTGCATCGTTTCCAAGCAAAATTAGCGATTCGAAAAATCGAACGATTTCAATGCTTCCATTCGGAAGCAAAAACCATTGGAAACTAATATTAATAGTATTCAATATCAACGATACATGAAAATTATATTAATGGCATGGTACTGTTTAGAATTACGCTATTTCTTCTATTCAAATTTTGTTGAAATTGCTGTAAATTGATCGATTCAACCATGTAAATTTTGAAATAAAAAAATTTGTAACTATAACATTTTTATGTAAGAAATAAAAACATGTACAGTCAGCAGACGCGCGGGTTGAAAGGTCGGTCCCTTTCTTAAAAGGGTCAGTACCTCAGGTACAATTTTTTTTCCTGGGTTCAATTGGGTTCAATGGGTTCAGTTGTGGAAGCACCGGATAAGCCGGACACCTGTCCTTGGACGAAAATTTATCAAGTTTCTTTCGCATTTTACTCGGCATTGAATTTATTGTAATTTTTTTTTTCATTCCCAAACGATTGTCAAATAGTTCATTGATCATTCTATCAAATCTAGGCGAATAATGGACGCTCCGTAGGGCTCGTAGAGGCGTCTGAAGATCTCTAAATCTCGCATAAATCCGGATTTTTATTTCAATAACAAATAGCTATTTTGCAGAGAAAATTTTTTTTATGTATTTCTTACCTCCCTTTCAGAAAGTCTACAAAAGGTGATAACGATAAATTGAGTAATTGAGTATTAAAAAAATTATTATCACATTCTCTCTGTGAAAACGTGTAAAAGTGCATAGCAAATTGAACTGCTATGCGCCAGTTCAAAAATAATTTTAAAAATTTGAAAAAATTCCTATGGGTTTATCATTATTTTCCTTACCATATTCAGAATAAAAAGAATCGAAATT
>NW_021680615.1:111708-114665 GCF_001412515.2 Diachasma alloeum | reverse complement strand
GAGATGTGTCGAAAATATTGTGTGATCAAGTATTAAATGTCCGTGAATAGTTAAATTCGAAAAGAAAATATTTGTTTTTCTCCGAGTGTAACAGAAAATGTTTTCATTCCGTGGAAAAAAATTCACTAAATTAAGTGACAGTGAAATGCGAACAATTTTGTGATTATTTAGGAAAAATTAGTAGGAGACGGTGGGATTAAATGCACACTTTGAACCCTTTCCAAAATGTTGATGTCTGATTGAAGTGCTGATGATATAGATTTTTTTTAAATCAAGGTACAGTCAGTCCCTTTGTAATAAGCTTAGACTGAGCTCAATCGATAAATTTGTTCCTTGGTTATAAATATTGAAATAAGAAGTCAGAAGAGTCCATTCCACCCAATGTTTCCCTAATATTTTTAAAAACAAAAAAAACAACAACAGATGTTTTCAAAAAGAATTCTTTGTGAACATTTTGTTCGACTATTCCTATACGGAAATCAGTTCATCTCTCCACGAAATACAATCCATATAGGAATCATCAGAGCAAAAATTGAATGAGGAATCAAATCAAGTCAGAAAATTGTTAATAGATGATTAAAATTTGAAATTCGGTGGAGAGAATAAATCTGGAGTAGAACTGTTTATTTCCCTTCAATTGTTGATCCAAAAAATGTTCTATCTTATGAAAAATGAATTAGTTAAATTGAATTGAAAACAAATTTCACCGGATGTAAAAACAGTCCTTGCTTATTTAAAAAAAAAATGAAATCTGCCTAAAAAAACTGGGCCAAGAAAAACTTTTGTTTGATTCCTAATGGGAAATCGAAGTTTTTAAAAAATACATAGAAATAAAAAAGGAAGTCAAGTTAGGAATTTTGAATAAATGGTGATAGTGCACATTCAGGTTTCTATCAGAAAAATAGTTCTCAATGGAATAAGTGTTGTAAAAAAATTCTCCATGAAATAAAAAATCAGTAGGAGCAGGAGGAATAGATTGATACAGACAGTGAATTGAAAAACTCCGCGCCAAGAACGTTGGTCCTGCTCCTACTGATTTTTTATTTCATGGAGAATTTTTTTAGAATACTTATTCAATTGAGAACTATTTTTCTGATCTTCCCAATCCTTGCCAGTCCTCTTAATTCTATGGGCCTATGAAATCCTCTCCTTTTTTCTTATATCCCGCCCGTAATGATTATAAAAATTACTCTGTCATTAAATAAATACCCAATTGGAGAATATGAAAATATGATAAATTGTCTCTCTATATTTTTCTACTTTTTTTTGTAAAAAAAAATGGACTGCCCGAGACTCGAACTCTGGACGTGTTCCCTTATGGCCACCCAGCATCTATGAACCACGCTCGATGATTCTTAACTTCGAAGATCGTCCAGAGTCCTACTGTCCCGCATAGCCAACCTTAACCCTAGTTTGGTCACCATAGGAGGGAAACGCTGCAGAAGGTCGATTTTTTTTTCTTACCATTGACTGGCTGAGCGGAAAAATCCTAAAAAAATGGAATGCGTCAATTCAAGTGTCTAGAAAATTATAATATTTAAAAAAATTATTTATATCCACAATTCCTGAAGAAAAAAAATTATTTCCAACAGACGGGCAATTTTTTCCCATGTTTAATGAAATTGCCCGTTGTGCGACGTTGCCGAAGTCTCGCTAAACGCGCCCGGGCAGTATACAGTGGATTCGGCAACGTTTGGGCCTAAATAACACGGCGGCGATTCCCTGCGGAGGTGATCAAAGTCGCAAGTTCTCATATGGTAACCAAACTAGGGTTAAACACTTACTAAAGTAGACTCTTGATAACTGTTCTCCCGTTAACTGTCGCTATTCCGGGAATTTCTCGGTTTCGAGTGTTTTCCGCGGAATGTAAACTTCCCCCACTCGCACGCCTCGATTCCTTGCAGTTTTCCCTAAACTCCGCCCCTAATCGTGTCACGCGCTCAGTTGTTTCTATCTCCATAAACTAAGCGAGAAGAACACGAATAAAATAAACCCCCTCTCCACATGCATATTACCACTAGTCGCTTCACATTTCGGGGCATCGGTGCGCGAAGTGGGGCCGTTTTTAAGTGTCGCTTTGGCGGAACTGCGACCGATATTGTTCGCGACGAGCGACAGTTACGGGAGTCTACTGTAGTGCTCCTTTAAAACCGAGTTCATATCTTTCGCAATCTTTTTAATATGACATAACCAATTAGACTAAGACTTAGGGGGGAAGGTGGGTGATACCAATACGCATTGGCCATTGGCGGGGGGGGGGGGNTACGCATGCACCTAGAAGTTTCAAATAAATTTCATAAAATAGAATAGGTGAAAAAACCTCCTCAGAAGGGGGTGATTTCGCGAGAAACTTATTGGCAGTGTCTACACACGCGGTATACGGTAATTGCCATAGATCCAAGGTAACGTTCTACCATGCATCTAAGGTTGTTTTTCTCCATGGATCTTTGAAAAATTTCATTGACGGAAAGTTTTGCCATGCGTCTATGGTTTTTGCCATGCATCTATGGTGCTTTACCGACGAGGCTGAAACTGGCGAACGATTCTGGCGAATGATATGCACAACTTTCGGAGTGGATTGAACTTTTGCCGCTCCAAGGGGGGCGCGGGCGGGGGTCCACTGTTTTTATTCTCAATTTTCTAATCTGGGGGATGGGGGTTGCCGATGCTATCTAAGCAACCTCCATCCCTCCTTACGCATGCCCTATTGAAATAAAAAATGCAATTATTAAATTTCAAAAAAAAATCTCAAAAATTGACATTTCAGAAGGGGTTGGAGGGGGGACGCATGTATGCGGAGGGTTGAAATTTTCACGCAACAAGGGGAGGGGGTTGCAGAACCTATTCTAGCCACCATTATTCCTCCGTTTGCATGCGTTATTTAGATAAAAAATTAAATAGTTAAATTTTTTAACAAGAATTCCGAAAATTGTGATTTCACGAGTGGGTGGGGGGGC
>NW_021680615.1:101245-111672 GCF_001412515.2 Diachasma alloeum | reverse complement strand
GGAAGCAGGTTGCACAATCTATTCTAGCCACCATCATCCCTTCGTTTGCATACGTTGTATAAATAAAAAATGCAATTGTTAAATGACTAAAAAAATTCTCGAAAATTGTGACCTCACGAGGGAATGGAGTGCACACAATGCATGCAAACGAAGGGATGATGGTGGCTAGAATAGATTGTGCAACCTCCTCCCCTTGTTAGGGAAAAATTTCAACCCTCCGCATACATGCGTCCCCCCTCCACTCCCTCGTGAAATCTGGATTTTTGGAATTTTTGTTAAAAAATTCAACTATTTTACTTTTTATTTAAACAACGCATGCAAACGGAGGAATGAGGGTGCCTAGAATAGATTCTGCAACCCCTTCCCTTTGTTGGGTTAAAAAAATTCAACCCTCCGCATGCATGCCTCCCCCCTCCACACCCTCGTGAAATCCCAATTGAGGTTTCAACAGGATTTAATAGGTCTAGGCAGTATAGAGGAGAACTTCTCAGGGCCGAAAAGAACTAAGCATTAATTTGAAAGGTCTCCGGAAAACTACGTCGCAGGACTGATTAGAACTTACCAGACCAATCTAGGTCTGGAGAGATCTTGAAAGACCTGTGTAGCTCCAATCAGAACCAAATAATTTTTCAAGTGAAACATGAAAATTCAATTTTCGTCTAAAACTCTCATAAGTTGATGAAAAATTGACAAAATTGCACAAATCAGTCGTCAGTGCTTCCAAATAAAAATGATTCAAGGTGGATGTCTCACTAAATCGTGATCATGGAGAGGTCAATTACTACCGCTGATCTCTATAGAACTGGATAGCTTGTCTTTATGGGCCCAGCACGCCAAAAGTGAGGCGATTTGAAGGCTCAGCCAGCGCCGTCTATTACCGTGCGGTGGTACTAAATCCGATACCAGTGCGCATGTGTCATCTAAATTGTTGCTAGTGGGAATGGTAATTTGACCGTGTGTTCATAACCAAAAATTCATTGTGGAGCTGAGTGACGTGTTTTTATTTGTGTTGTGATATTGTTTATTAGCTTACCAAGGAAAATAATTTAAAATTAAGTTGTTGAAACATTGTATCTCATATGAGTTACAATGGTTTGTTGTATTTATTGTAAGAAAAATAAAACAATGGAAAAATCTATCGTTTCATGAGTAAGTATGTAATATCGTATAGTCGATATTGACCCTTGGCGATTGAAGGATTCAATCAAATAACAACTGAAAAAATTGAAAATTAAATAGAAGAGGAATAAAAACCCCTGATGGATACCATTTGGACGAGTTTTGTTTTTCACCCATTCGTCATTTTTCATGAGCATAAAGGTGATAAAATGTCAAGGGCATTTCTGGATCCTGTCATATTACCACCCCCCACTTCGTATATCATGCCCACGCATGCACATTGTTGTATATTTTAGTACCACCGCCGGTGATAGGGGGGCTGGGTGAGCCTTCAATTTGCTTCAGAAGCGCTTTAGGGAACAAGCCATTCAGTTATATAGAGATCAGTGATTACTACCTAACACATGCTGTCGAGGCAGCGGGTGTTTCCGGGCATATTTTTATAAATTCAAACATGAGAATTCCCCGAAGTGGCCGACCCTCGTAGGAGTGAGTGAAGACGCGGAGCACGTGTTCTTCACATGTCCCCGCATCAGCGATATCCGTAGTACTTGCAAGTCTGCGCTTGGAAGGAAGATCTTGTCTGAGAACTTGGCGGAAGTTTGGCCGTTATCGCAGGCAGCCTAGGACGCAGCGAGCAACTTCAAGTTGAAGTTACTCGCAAGTCATGAAGGAGCTCAGCAATGAGGAACGCAAGCGTAAAACTATGGAATAGACGAGGAATCTATACAGGGGAACGCTCTAGCCACTTTTAACATCTTAGTGGAACATGGTGGCGTACATTGGACCAAATCATTGTGAAAACGCAAACAGCGAAGGCCTCCCTCACGAACGGGAATTGAGGTCAGAAGAATTTTTCGGGGTCACGTGGTTTTTTAGTCGGGGCAGATTTGACACAAGGTGTGACAGTAACCATCAAAGCCCCCACTATCGTGCGTAGGCATTTTTCCATGGGACAAAAGAACACAAACACAAACATGTCTTCAAAAATCTATCAGGTTGATTCTAGCAGTCATGAAACATCGACAAATCATGAAAATTCAATTTTTTATTTTCGGGATGATTAAAATAACTTCCTCCCTCAGGGTCGGGAAGTTGAAAAATTTTTATTTCATTACTTAAGTCAAGCATTAGTCAATAATTCTATTGTTTATTCATCAGGGTAGTGATCTATATAACGTCCTGAAACAAATAGGATCTCCAGAATTCGAATGCACACCTGTAAATAGATCAGAATTCCCAGATAATTGGGATGAATCTGACGATTTCAAAGTAGGTACGACAGAATTATCACTAAAAATCCTCTCATTTTTTTAAAATTCTATCAATCTTTCTCCTTTCAGAATCAAGATACACCTAAGTATTCTTGTCTCTCGAATATATACCAAAGTATCAAGAATTATTTCTCTTCCAATGAAGATGGAAATAAAAAAGTTTCATATGGATTAAAAGAACTCGAGATAATTCTTCAGTTGGACCCACTTCTTGACGATCATTCTTCATTTATTCAGAGTATCCTGAAGGATCATCTGGATTTGCAAACTTATGAGTCAGCTTTTTCATGTTTATTTATTTATTTAATTATATTTGCATGCGAATGGAAGCTTTGTAATCGTTCAAATCTAGGTATTATTGAGCCTCATCCATCGACATTAGTTAAAATTCAATTAATATATCAATTTTTAGAATTTTCAATTTTGTTCAAAAATCGATTCCATGACAATTTAAAAAAATGTTCTGAATCAATTGAACGATGACTTGAAAAAATTATTTTCATATCCTCTTGACCGTTCTTATTCTTGATTTTATTGTTTTCGAGGAATTTCAGAATATAACTCAATTGAATAAAATAATATAAAACCATAAATCAGTAGCCAAGCGATAAAATGGTTCAAGTTGACTTAGTCTTTAGCTGAGCTTTTGAGGAATATCGCCGAATCTGAGGGAGATAACGAAATTTTCGTAATGACCTTGTTTGGTGAAGATCCAAATTTAGGGTGGGTGTGGGAGGTGTTGTTGCAGGATAGGCCAAAAATTAATTAGAACACTGATTTATGAAACGTCACTATATTTCAGTGGAATCGAACCACTTCATTAGCCGTAATATTTAAACTTTGGTTCGAACTAGTTTGTTGACTGTGTCAAAATATTAATACAGAGGTTGATGTACTAAATAACTATTGATGTCTTTGATAATTGTTTGATAATGGCCTTCTCAATTAAAAAATGGCTGCTAACTTTTTGGAGGTTTCGTGATCCCCTAACCGCTCAACCGAAAGTTCCGAAGGTACTCGAAGATTGTCGATAGGACCGACCATTTGACTGATAGATATATACCTACGTTTCAAACAGACCTTTTTTGTCAAACAAAGTGGGCACTACAAAAAAGGTCATGACAAAAATTTTGCCATCTCCCTTTGATTTCGAGATATTTGCTGAAAACTGGTCAATATTCAGAATCGACTAGAACTATTTTACCGCTTCGCTCTTGAAATGATATATGACAGAAGAAAATAATGTGCAAAATGATCATTCGGAGGTAATTTATCAGCAAAAATAGTCATGCTATATAAAAACAACAGCAATTTTTTACTTCTTAAATTTTTTAAATTGAAAAATAGAAACTGACCACCGATTTTCCGTAAAACAGACTTGAATTAAACACCTGAAAGTGTCTCAATGAAATCATCACCATGATTTTTCTAATTCCAGTGATAAAAAAACTGCATTCCCCTTCAGGATCCTTTCAGGATCATTACTCTTCACAGCCTCATTCCTCTCCCCAAACGTAAGGATCCATGGACTAATCACAGCACTATCACTCTCAACCCTGACAATCTATCAAAAATACTCAAGAAGATGTGGCCTCCAACGCCTCAGGAGTCTCGTATCAACCCAGAACAGAGTCTTCCACCTTCAGAGGAAGTCCTTGAAAATCCTTCGGAATGGATACGGCTTGACCCTAGACTCCAACCGAGCTCGAAGAAAATTTTCGGATTTAGAGGTGAATAGACTCCAATACTTGCAACCAATCTGCGAGGGATTATGTAGATGCATCGAGCAATGCTCTAGGACATTCTACAAGACCTCCTATTCACTATTTAGTCTACTGCCATCACCCTTACAGTCAGCAAATTTAATAAACACATTCGGGCAGGATCCCTTCAAAATTCAGGGGGAAATTACGTACAAGAAATTGCAGAGATTCTATTATACGTGCATCCTCGCGCAGTCAGACATGATGATTTTATTATCAATCGTCTTGGCTGACGGCTCGAGGAACTATCGAATGCAACTGAAGATATCCCGAATCATCAATAATCTCCGGAGGACGTTGACAACTCATGAGAGAGGATTGAGTTCCTTGATAGAAGAACACTCATCGTCGAAAACAGTCTCAATTCCCAGGAGAGATAAAAAAAATGACAGTCTGAAGTACAGAGATCTGTATATGCACGTGGATTTGCTCTCGAGAAAACTCCAAACTGCCTATTCAACGGTCTCGTCAATCCTAGAAGATATCGAGAATTCTCCAAGAGCAGGTGCAGATGTGGATTCACTGGTTTCGATGATGAATGAGGCGTATAAACAGGTCGACACAGCTCGTGATTTCGCTGAGTTCAATATTTTAGTGATGAAGAAACTGCAGAATTGTGGAGGGAGTCACCAAGTTCCTCATGATGAGCCCGAGGAGTCGATGGAGAGGGAGAAATTACCAGTTATTTTCGATGCTGATCCTCAGGTGATGGACGAGTGTTTCGAGGAGTACATCAGGGAAGAGTATTTGAGACCTTTGTGTGAGGATGATGATATTTCTGTGGAGAGGGCTAAGATGGATGAGCTCCTGGAGAGGAACTTCATGAGGGAGTTGAAAGGGGTTTTGGTGGTAAAGTACAGGAATATGTCTGAAAGAGAAGCCAGGGCGTTACTCAGGTGTCGAAAGGGTAGTTGTGGTGGGGACGGGGGAGGTGTGGGGATTCCTGTGCCACCTCCATTGCCCATCAGGGAAGATCATTCGAGGGAGGATGGGAGAAAGGATCGGAGGCCTGTTCCTTTGCCTCGGAGGGGCACTAGGACATCAGTTCCTGGGGAAGATGATGGGAACAGAGAAAGTGTCGGGAGTGAGCGGTTCTCGATTAAAATGGCTATTGGGGGGAGGATACCTGCTTTCACGGTTAAAGAGGAGACCTTCGTTGGGAGTGGAGAAAATTCAGAAGAGGAACTCGCTGGCAGTGGCTGTGAAGATGATGAAATTATTGATGGATGAACATGAATTTGGAGTATATGAGGAGAGATGAAATTGATGTTTTTTGTTCGTGAGAACTATTGGATTATTTTGATGATACACGGAAATGATATCGCTGAGTTCAATATATTATTAGTGATGAAGAAACTGCAGAATGATGGAGGGGGTCAGCAAGTTCCTCGTAATGACCCTGAGGAGTCGATGAAGAGAGAGGAATTGTCAGTTGTTTTCAATGCTGATCCTCAGGTGATGGACGAGTGTTTCGAGGAGTATATCAGGGAAGAGTATCTGAGACCTTTAGTTGTGATGGGGACGGGGGAGCTGTGGGCATTCCTGTGCCACCTCCATTGCCCACCAGGGAAGATCATCCGAGGTAGTGTTTCCCGATACCCAAAAAAACATTGATACTCAGTATCGTATTAAAGCAGATTGCTTGGTATCGATACCGCAAAGTATCGCCTTGGGAAATATCGATACTCGTAATATCGATCTTTTTAAAAATTATGGATGACAATGGCAAATAAAAAAGAATTAAAGTTGAAGAATATCGCGTTAAAAGACCTTAAACATTCAGATTCATTCACGTGAGGATATCCCAGTATTGTTTACAATTTGGTACAGACCATTCTATAGATTCCGCCACTTCCAATCATCAAATTTGTCAATTAAATTGCGCGAGAAAAAATTGAGATAAGTTATGAATATTCAGTGTCATTCACATTACAGTTTGCACAGAATTATTATTTTGTTCATTCGAGGGTGGAACGTCACGAGAGTCACTAGGGAATGATCAAATTTCACGAGGGTCAAACTCTACGAAAGCCACAAGGGAACGATCAAATTTCACCGAAGTGAAGCGTCACGAGGGTCAACAGGACATGGTCAAATTTCATAGTAGTGAAACGTCACGAGGGCCATAGGGAGACAATTAAATTTCACGAGTCAACTGACACGAGGGTCACATGGGGTGGTCAAATTTTATGACGGTCATAAGGGGATGGTCAAATTTAACGAAAGTGAAACGTCACGAATCAAAAGGAGATGGTCAAATTTCACGAGAGTCAAATAGCACAAGAGTCACAAGGGGATGGTCAAACTTCATATGAGTCAAACGTCATGAGGGTCACAAGTGTATGGTCGAATTTCACAAGTGTCAAACGTCACGAGTGTCTCACGGGGATGGTCAAATTTCACAGGATGGAAATGGCACGAGGATCACAAAGAGACGATCAAATTTCACGAGAGTGACCCGACACAAGGGTCACAAGAAGATGGTCAAATTTCACGAGGGTCAAACAGCAAGAGGGTCGCAAGGAGACGGTCAAATTTCACGAGAGTCAACCGACACAAGAGTCATAAGGGGATGGTCAAATTTCACAAGGATCAAACCTCACGAGAGTCAGAAAGGAATAAGGAAATGTTATGACGTTTGCATGTTCCAATGGTCATTTTCCACCAGGGTCCAACGTCAAATTTCGCGAGGAGCAAAGAATCACAAGAGTCACAAGGAAATATGATGCTTTAACGATCTTTGAGAATCACATGGAACAATCTCAAACTCTTTGTAGGAAGGATAAATGGTGTTCATTATTCAAGTTTATTGAATTTTTCACGAAATAATTTCGGGCCCTGGAAAGTTTAAAAATTGGCGATCCCCCTGTGACTTTCGTACTGTGTGACTCGTAAAATTTGAAGGTCCCCTTGTAACCCTCTCACGTTTGACCCTTGTGAAAATTGACCGTCCCCTTGTGTCGGTTAACTGCCGTGACATTTGACCGTCCCCTTGTGACCCTCGTGGAATTTGACCATCCCGTTATGACCCTTGTGAAATTTGACCATCTCGTTGTGACCCTCGTGAAATTTAACCATCCACTTGTGACCCTCGTGCTATTTGACCCCCGTGAAATTTGATCGTCCCCTTGTCTCGCTCGTCACGTTTGACGCTTGTGAAACTTGTCTCCATGTGACCCTTGTGACTTTTGACACTTGTGAAATTTGATCATCCGCTTGTGACCCCCGTGACCTTTGACTTTCGTGAAATTTAGCCATTCCCTTANGTTCAATATCCCTTTTTTTATATCTGAAATTTTACTACTTTTATAATTCCTCTGATGCAAATTGACAAGTCCAGGGGAACACTTTCCTATTTTTTGTTTTGTACCTTCAAAATTTTAATTTTGATGAGAGTTNGTCTCGCTCGTCACGTTTGACGCTTGTGAAACTTGTCTCCATGTGACCCTTGTGACTTTTGACACTTGTGAAATTTGATCATCCGCTTGTGACCCCCGTGACCTTTGACTTTCGTGAAATTTAGCCATTCCCTTATGACCCTCGTGAGGTTTGACTCTCGTGAAATTTGACCATCCCTTGTGACCCTCGTGCTGTTTGACCCTCGGGAAATTTGATCGTCCCCTAGTCTCGCTCGTCACGTTTGACCCTTGTGAAACTTNGTAAATTTGCGAAATTTATGAATATTCTAATTATAATAGTTGTTTGATAGATCAAAGCGTGGCATTGTTGTTGAAGAAATGTTGAGAACTTTAAATATTATTATTTTATCACATGATTTTCTCTTTTCATATATTTTGAATTTCTTATATTCTGTGAAACTAAATAGTTCTTCTCAAAAATATATTCATTGAATGTTCTATGCATTTCTGCTTTCATTGTTCATTGTATTTCATTGTATGCCGAATTTCTAGGAATTCTTTCGGAATTCCTAGACAGTTGAAGGATTATCTTGAAACTTCTGGAAGTGTCTTGAATTTCTGTAATAATTNACGTTCGATCCTCGTGATATTTGACTCTCTTGAAATTTGACCATTCTCTTTTGTCCCTTCTGATATTTTGACCCCGATGAATCATCTTATTCTTGTNCTGTAATAATTCCAGAAACGCTTGAATTCTTTCGAAATTTCTAGAAGTTCTAGAAATTTCTTGAATTCTCCCACAAATTCCACAAATGCATAAATTCTTTCCAAATTCACAGAACTGGTTCAACCTCTCAAAAATTCTAGAAACTTGAGAAATTCCGTCAGAAATTCTAAATTTAGTTGAATTTCTTAAAAATTTCAAGAAGCTCGAAGAATTTTCTAGAAATTTCTTGAATTCCTCCACAAATTCAACAAACCTGCGTAATTCTTTGGAATTCTCCAGAAGTCTCTTCGATTCCTCCGAAACTTTCAAGAAAAATTTTTAAGAAAATTTTCAAGAAAAATTGTAGTGGTNGTTTCATTACTTGTCCGTCAGAAAATATCGATCCCAACCCAGAAATATCGATACTAGTCCAGTCAAACTAGCTCTGAAAATGTCGTTTATATCGAAATTAACCANTCCCACAAATTCCACAAATGCATAAATTCTTTCCAAATTCACAGAACTGGTTCAACCTCTCAAAAATTCTAGAAACTTGAGAAATTCCGTCAGAAATTCTAAATTTAGTTGAATTTCTTAAAAATTTCAAGAAGCTCGAAGAATTTTCTAGAAATTTCTTGAATTCCTCCACAAATTCAACAAACCTGCGTAATTCTTTGGAATTCTCCAGAAGTCTCTTCGATTCCTCCGAAACTTTCAAGAAAAATTTNTGACAGGCCGTCTTCAATCCTAGATATCTTTAATTAACCTCACCAGATGGGAAAAAAAAATATTTCTTTGTAGCTGAGAAAATTTCCTATCGGGGAGAGTTAGGAACTTATAGCCCAAAATGTACCGTTAATTTATTATAAATTATAATAGNGCTCGAAGAATTTTCTAGAAATTTCTTGAATTCCTCCACAAATTCAACAAACCTGCGTAATTCTTTGGAATTCTCCAGAAGTCTCTTCGATTCCTCCGAAACTTTCAAGAAAAATTTTTAAGAAAATTTTCAAGAAAAATTGTAGTGGTAGCACTGGAAAAGAGGGGTGAAGTGGCAGCCAGGGAAAAATTCCAGTGCTGGCACTGGAAATTTTATTGGTATTCCTGCGAATTTTTCGTGTACTTAGGTGAAATTTTCACAGGAACACCAATAAAATATCCATNCATGGCAATTTTGGAGCAGTCGGCGCAACGCGTCAGCTGTTTCCCTCCCTGCGCCAGTGCCATGAGTCACGTGATTGGCGCCATGCGCAACTTATTCAAACCTCCTGCTGCGCTCAACGCAATAGCCTTCAGCTAGGTTTTTGATGAATATCTCCGAATCTGTGGGTGGTAGCCAAATTTTCATTATAAACTTTTTTGTAGACCTTTATTTGCTCTATAAAAATGGTCTGTTTGAAACGCAACTAAAATTCCAGAACATTCNGTAGCACTGGAAAAGAGGGGTGAAGTGGCAGCCAGGGAAAAATTCCAGTGCTGGCACTGGAAATTTTATTGGTATTCCTGCGAATTTTTCGTGTACTTAGGTGAAATTTTCACAGGAACACCAATAAAATATCCATTGCCTGCACTAGAATTTTTCCCTGGCCGTTTAACCCTCTTTTCCAGTACTAGTACTAGAATTTCTCTTGGAAATTTCTCTCCGTATAGGAATCCTTGAATTGTTTCGAAATTTCTGGAAGTTTTGAGAATTCTCTATTTTCTAGTGTTTGCTTCAATTCCCTCGGAATTCATGGAAATCTGGAAATTTTCAAAATTTCTTCGGAATTTTCATAAACGGAAGCAATTCTTTCAAAAATTCTAGGTTTATCGAATTCCTTCTAGAGTTCTAGATGCTTGAAAATTTTTTTCAATATTTCTAGAATTATTTCCAAAATTTCTCTTCTCAAAGTTTCTAGAAACTCGCAAGATTTCTTCTGAAATTAGAAATTTCTTCAATTTCTTCGAAATTTTGAGAAACTTCGAGAATTTTCTCGAAGAAAAATCCAAGGTTACAATATTATTGGGATAAGTGATTAATAAATGATTAGACACACTGGTATATAGATATATATAGTTTATTAAGGCACGTCTCTCGTCGATGCTACTCAGGCAATGTGCTTGGCACGAATGTGGCGTGATCATCACGGCAACGGTTTGGGACGGGATCGGCGCATGCGCACGGTCACGTCCCTCGTACAGTATGAACGTAGAGTTACAGTATAAG
>NW_021680615.1:88526-101032 GCF_001412515.2 Diachasma alloeum | reverse complement strand
ATATATATATATATATATATATATATATATATATATATGATAGGTGAGGATCAGAGCTGGAGCCACTTCCAATACTCCCTCCCGACTGCATCTGAATCCACAGTTTCTTTGGAGTTTCTCAATCATCTACTTCTTCCTTTTCCCTAAACACACGTATAAACAGCAGTTAAATATTTACATTCATTATTTTATCAACTTGGCGTTTATGCAATTCAAACGCCAGGGGTTTAGTAAACACGTCGGCTAATTGATTTCTTGAACTAATCTATTTAACTTTTATCAGATTAAGCTTCACACATTCTTTGATGTGGTGAGCTTTCACGTCAATTATATGTCTTAATTTATTCCCCCCACTAATTTCTGTGCTACTCGTCGTTGCCATGTTGTCACACCACAACGTCATTGGCAACTGGGGTGGAAAAATTAGTTTTAAAGAGTTGAAGATAGATAACAACTCTTGACTCGCTTCACTCATCGCGACATATTCAGCCTGGCAAGTAGATAGAGCAACGTACGATTGTTTATGAGTTCTCCATATGATTGTGTCACCATACAGTTTAATTACATAACCGCACGTTGTCAGAGATCCCTTGCAGTCAGCGAAACTAGCATCCGAGTATGCTTCAATCGCGTCAGTCTCACCTGCATATCTCAGACCCAGAGCAGACGTACCTCTCAAGTACCTCAGTACTCTTTTAACCATTTTCCAATCCTCATCTGTTGGATTGATCCGGTGTCTGCTTAATACATTGCCTGCATAGGAAATATCCGGTCTTGTCGTATTGGCCAGATATAACAAGCTACCAACAACCTCTCTATATGGACAATTCATTTTTTCATTTCGTGGAACAAAAATCTCACGATCAATATCATGCTCTCTCTGTTTTCGCTCGTGGTTAGACGCCTGTGTTGTCAACATTGGAGTTCTTGGAGGATGGGAATCCTCAAATCCATATTTAATTAATAATTTCTGTACATAATTTTCTTAACTCAATTTAAGAATTTTGCTTTCGCGATAGCGTTTAATTGATATGTTCAAAAATTCTGTAGGTTCACCTAACACTGTCATTTCAAATGCATAACTCAAGGCTGTTTTAACTTCTTCAAGTTTACTTTTATCATTGCTTGCCATTATAATATCGTCGACATACAATAGCAAGATCAAAAGTTTATTATCAAGACTCCAAGTAAACAAGCAAGGCTCCAGATCAGAGTTAACAAGACCAACGCTAAGAGCAACTTTAGTGAATCTTCTGTTCCAACGTTTTGGGCTTATTCGAAATCCATAGAGAGACCTACCAACTTACAGACTTTCGTCTTCCTATCCAGATCCGAATGTGGAGTTCCCTCAGGAATCTCCATGTAAATTCCTCATCGATTTCACCATTTAAGAATGCCGTCTTTACATCTAGTTGACATGTTTCTAAATCATATTTGTTAATAATTGCAAATACGGCCCTGACCAAATTCATTCTTGATACTGGTGCATAAGTCTCTCGTAATTCGTAAACATTTCGATCTTTAAACCCTCGAATGACTAGTCTGGCTTTATGTCTTATTTTCCCGGCTGCTTCTAGTTTACGTTTAAATACCCATTTTGAATCAATTATATTAGCTTTCTGAACTATTTTGTTACTGATGGGTCTATCTACGATTTTCCAGACTTTATTTTTATCCATTGAATTTAACTCGTCCTCTACTGCTGCAGCCCAGTCATTCTTGTCTACTTTTTGCATAGCTTCTTTAAAACTTATCGGATCTGAATTTATGTCAGCCAGAAGAGCATGACATATCTCGCCAGTTGAATTGTCCAAGCCTATTTCATCCTCACCCTGTGATAAACACGCCAAAAGTAATCCTGAATTCAAGTTCTCATCAATTGGTAATTTCGGGAGATCTGTTTCGCTAGATGATTTAATTTGTTCTCTTATTTCTGACCCTGGGTGTACCTTCTTAGGTCTACCTCTATTCCTCTTAGATACTCCCTCCGGTTTTAATACCCCTTCCAGATCATTCGCACTCTTATCAAAGACTACAAACCAATCACTTTTATTTATTACTTCTTGACCATCAGGAGAAACCTCAATTTCACTTCTACCATATTTATCACCATAGACTTTCTTTTCATTGAATCTCACATGTCTACTTTCATAGAATTTTCCATCCTCGGGTCTTAGCAGAATACAACCCGTAGCTGTATATCCTACCAAGACACCCCTCATACCTACTGCCCTGAATTTCGGTCCAGTTTTCCTCTGCACTTTCATGTACGCTAAACTGCCGAATCTTTTAATTTGATTAATTTCGAAACTATGTCCTGGTGCAAACTCTTCCAGTGGTGTTTTCATCTCATTCGATTTGTGAGGAGTTCGATTGTACGCGTATACAACAGCGGACAGAGCCAGATCCTACATGTGCTCAGGTAATTTCGCATCAAACATATACGCTCGAATCTTTTTCTGAATTGTCTGATTAAACCGTTCCGCGACCCCATTATGTTCAGGAGTGTCAGGACTTGCCAATTGTAACTCTGCACCCAAACCCTTCAACACTTCGATTGTCTGACCTCCAGTAAATTCAGTACCCTGATCTGACCTAAGATAACAAACCTTCGCATCATGACCCAGTAGATTTCTACCATTCCTAACAAACATTTCTAAACACTGACCAGTTTGACTTTTAGTTNTAGTGAATCTTCTGTTCCAACGTTTTGGGCTTATTCGAAATCCATAGAGAGACCTACCAACTTACAGACTTTCGTCTTCCTATCCAGATCCGAATGTGGAGTTCCCTCAGGAATCTCCATGTAAATTCCTCATCGATTTCACCATTTAAGAATGCCGTCTTTACATCTAGTTGACATGTTTCTAAATCATATTTGTTAATAATTGCAAATACGGCCCTGACCAAATTCATTCTTGATACTGGTGCATAAGTCTCTCGTAATTCGTAAACATTTCGATCTTTAAACCCTCGAATGACTAGTCTGGCTTTATGTCTTATTTTCCCGGCTGCTTCTAGTTTACGTTTAAATACCCATTTTGAATCAATTATATTAGCTTTCTGAACTATTTTGTTACTGATGGGTCTATCTACGATTTTCCAGACTTTATTTTTATCCATTGAATTTAACTCGTCCTCTACTGCTGCAGCCCAGTCATTCTTGTCTACTTTTTGCATAGCTTCTTTAAAACTTATCGGATCTGAATTTATGTCAGCCAGAAGAGCATGACATATCTCGCCAGTTGAATTGTCCAAGCCTATTTCATCCTCACCCTGTGATAAACACGCCAAAAGTAATCCTGAATTCAAGTTCTCATCAATTGGTAATTTCGGGAGATCTGTTTCGCTAGATGATTTAATTTGTTCTCTTATTTCTGACCCTGGGTGTACCTTCTTAGGTCTACCTCTATTCCTCTTAGATACTCCCTCCGGTTTTAATACCCCTTCCAGATCATTCGCACTCTTATCAAAGACTACAAACCAATCACTTTTATTTATTACTTCTTGACCATCAGGAGAAACCTCAATTTCACTTCTACCATATTTATCACCATAGACTTTCTTTTCATTGAATCTCACATGTCTACTTTCATAGAATTTTCCATCCTCGGGTCTTAGCAGAATACAACCCGTAGCTGTATATCCTACCAAGACACCCCTCATACCTACTGCCCTGAATTTCGGTCCAGTTTTCCTCTGCACTTTCATGTACGCTAAACTGCCGAATCTTTTAATTTGATTAATTTCGAAACTATGTCCTGGTGCAAACTCTTCCAGTGGTGTTTTCATCTCATTCGATTTGTGAGGAGTTCGATTGTACGCGTATACAACAGCGGACAGAGCCAGATCCTACATGTGCTCAGGTAATTTCGCATCAAACATATACGCTCGAATCTTTTTCTGAATTGTCTGATTAAACCGTTCCGCGACCCCATTATGTTCAGGAGTGTCAGGACTTGCCAATTGTAACTCTGCACCCAAACCCTTCAACACTTCGATTGTCTGACCTCCAGTAAATTCAGTACCCTGATCTGACCTAAGATAACAAACCTTCGCATCATGACCCAGTAGATTTCTACCATTCCTAACAAACATTTCTAAACACTGACCAGTTTGACTTTTAGTTTTCATTGGATACGCCATGGCGAATCTGGATTTGTCATCTATGAATACTGATATAAACCTGTATTCTTTCGGATGTGAGGCTGGGGTTATTAGTCCCATCACGTCAGAATGTATTATTTGCAAGGGTTCAGTTGCTCGATTTCTTACTTTGGGGAATGGCAATCTGTTAAATTTTGACGCCATACAAACCTCACAATCCAAAAGAGACTCGTCAAAAATCACATCCTTTAATTCTTTATTATTAGGAAATTTTAATTGAATAGCTTTGAGATACGCTATTGGCGCATGTCCAAATCTGGCGTGCCACAGCAAGGCTTTATAATTTTCTTGTATTTTATCTTTTTCGTCTGTAAAGGTATCAAAACTTCCAGTACTAGTTTCAAATCGTAATTCATCTGCATTATTTAACTTTCTGTCCGAAATTGAAAAATCAAAGTTTGATTGTATATGTTGATCAAGAGCTGGCTTAGACAGAATTTTAGTTTTTAAACTTTCACTAGTCTCTACCTCATCCAGTTCATTATTTTTAACTTCTTTTAGCAAATCCTTGCTCCTGTCATTATTTTCAATTGAATTATTTTTGTTTGATTCTTCATTTAACCTTGCTGTAACATTTCTAGTCATCTGTCTTTTTATTTCTGCATTATCACCTACCATGTTAACTATAACTCTTCTGTTCACATGTCTTTGTAGATTTTTATTGACTTGACTTTGTTTATTTATTTCCAACTCGACTATCCAGTATGGTCTGTACACACCGGAAATAAATAATTCGTTTGACTCTGGATTGAAAATGTCTATTCGTTTGTCATCTAGATAAATCGCGAGACCTATTTCTCGCGAATCGTCTTAATGACAGCAAGTTAGCTTGAAGAGCATCTGCAAACAAGACTTCGTTTATCTTAAATTTCTGACCATTTAACAATTCTATTTCTATCTCACCCACTCCCTTCGTTCTTAAATCTGCATTTTCATTTTTATTAGCACATTTAATCACTCCTTTACTTCTTTCATCAATTGATTTAAATATCAATTTTGAAGTTGTTAAATGTTCGGTTGCCCCAGAGTCAGCTAGAAACTTTGTGATAAACTTATCTTCCTGAATTTTTACATCTGCGTTCATGGCATTGGCTTTGCATAAATTATTAGTTTTGAACATAATTGACTTACCCTTATCTTTATCATTTGCTCCTGACTCTTTATTCTGCTCCTTCTTGCCTGATTTCAATTGAGCATTGTAGTTTGAGGATCCATAGCCTCCCCTACCCCTCGTCCTGTCGATTCTACCCCTTTTCACATTTCTTGACCAATTCTCGTCCTTATTTTCTATTTTCCTCTTCAATAAACCAAATGCCCTCCCAGATCCACGAAAACCTCCTCTACCACGTGAATAATTTAACCTAGGTACAGACTCTGGCTTGTAATTTAACTCACCCGACTCATGACATTCGAACCTGGTGTGCCCATACTTGTGACATTTGTAGCACATTTTCCCCTTTCCGTTACCGGGGCAGTTCTTCCCAATGTGACCCTTGTCGCCGCAACTGTAGCACCTTAATTCGCTCAAGGTCATATTCGCTGCCCTAACCTCACCCACTCCAGGTTCGGTTTGTTTTCTCGTCGCCTCTTCCTGCATAATTACCAGTTTCAACTGTTCATAAGTCGGGGGGTTTTCCCCTTTTATTTTTGCTGTGGACTGCAAGTACTGTACCATTGGTACAGCTTTAATAACTGCATTATTGAACGCGTCTCTAATTTCGTCTGGGGACAAAGGGTTAGCATCTTCTGAGGTTTCATATTTACGAATGGCCTCCTCAAACTTCTCACAAAACTCTGCCGCTGTCGTCTGACCAATGGCATATTTCATGGTTGAGATTTCCTGTCTCACGGTGTACGAGGAAATTTTATTTTCAAATCTTTTTATTTCTTTTAGTTTATTTAAAATTTCAATTGGATCTTGAATATTGACAATCTTTGAATGATAATTTTTATCGATGTGATTCATTAAAATATCTCTAACTTTGTATTTCTGATCTTCAAGAACATTTTTATCTCCTTTAAATTCACTTTTATCTTCGAGAATGTGAAGAAGTTTGTGAGACCTAACCTCAGACTTGAAGAAGTCATAGAAGTGTTCAAATCTAGTGTTGGAATCTAATTTATATTTTCTTTTTACAGCTGACCCTTTGTCCATAAAACTTTGTTTGATAGAGTCAGCAACCAATTTGACACTTTCATCCTGATTGCCTCCTCCTATTTGATTCAGAAATTGTGATGTAAATTCATTAATGTGCTTTTTAACTTCCCGACCCGAAGGGAGGAAGTTATTGTAATGACCCCGAAAATCGAATGTGGAAATTTAAGCATTTCTCCACGTTTCATGACCTTTGGAACCACTTCTGACCCTTTTCAGGTACCCTGTCTGTATGTGTGGATGTGTGTATGTGTGTGCGTACGTCTGTGACAAAAATTTTGTGCCACGATTCCTCCTGAACAAACGATGCGATTTGACTTTTTTTTTTAATCGCTGTATTTTCATGTGACTTGAACCTGATTAGATTATGGAGACGATCGTCTCAGCGTTTCTCCAGTTTTTTCCAAAAAGCATTTGAAAAAAAGTCGAAAATTAGCGTTTTTTTGTAAACGAGACCATTTTTCCGTGCATAACGATGNTACATGATAAAAAAATTAATGAAAGAAAAAACAAATGGTCGGGAAGTTATTGGTGCGACCCGTAATGGGTCACATCCAATTCCACCAACCCCTACCGGTCATACCCTAAAGAGGGAGCGCGCGAAGCGCGCGACCGGGCCTGATTTTTAATTAATTCCCTAGTTTTCTCATCCAATTTGTCCGTTTCATTCTCATTTAATTCATTGACAACTTTAATGTTCTCGTTCAATATCTCTTCAGAAGACTCTCCAGACTCAGCCCAGACCATTAAGTTTTCCAGATTTGTTTCAATTCTGGTTAGTCTCTCTTCCTTATTATTTTTTTAAGTCACCTAGATCTTTAATTACGTCACTGAGTCTGTCCTAGATAAACCGTGGGGTATTTGTCTGGAGATTGGCGATCTCCTTAAGGGTGTCAGTTACTTTGTTAAGTTTCTCAATTGTTAAATTTCTTCCACTGGAACATTAGATTTGATATTTTTAGAGTTAATCTTCGCCGGATCTTTTGAGGGTTTTGGTATCGTGTTCCTTATTACACTTTTAGATTCCACGTATTCGATTTTTGTCACTTGGGGTTTAGATTTACCTGATTTGAGAGTATTTATTACTACTGGGTTTTCTTCACTTCCACTCGTCTGTTGCTCATCCATCTTCTCATCGACTCTTCCAGTTTTCTCACCCTCGTTCCCACTCTCCTCGTCCTTTGACTCTTCCCTTTCCTCAGTAGTAATTTTTGGATGTTCNCGACATATTGCTCGTGCCAGTCCACCACGGACCTCCACTGAGCATTTGGCAGCATTTTTGCACCTGTTCATTTTATTTAAATATTTTATGGTTAATTACTAGTATTGCTCCTCTGCTGAAAAAGCCGAACTCAAACTCAATCCGCATTAGAGCCTCAAACAAAAATAAGAATTGTACTCAAAAACCAATTTATGTTCGAGGGATAATTAGTTTCATACATCGTACGATCAAACGTATTACTTCTAATCATCCTTGTAGAACATCCAAATTATAAAATTTCAAAATCAATTCTTTTAAACATATACGTATTTTGATTTTATGACTAGTATTTGTTTTGATTTTATTTTATATTAATTCGAATTTTTCCTCTACCATTTAACTTTGTGAAAATATTTACTAGCCAATATTCTCACTGGCACCTTTTCGAAATACTTTTTAAATTAATGGTTTCTCGTCCTGTCCCTTTTCCATCATTCTAATCAACTCACCCAACTTGTATTTGTGTTTGTCTGTTTGTATCACTATAGTGCACTCTTTCCATCCTATAGTGACATCCTCACCCCTGTGTAGATCGTCTGGTCCAAACATGTATGTCAGTTCTTCCCAGAACTCCATTAATGCATTATCTGAGATAATTTAGAGAAATTAATTATTTTTATCTAGAAATTTTATTATAAATATTTTCTTTTCTTTTCGTCTGGTTAGTTTATTTATTTAATTAATTAATCTTGAGATAATTTGTTTTCTCATTAAATTTCTCTCAATTTATTCAGCAAATTAATCCTTAAGATTATTTGCCCCTTTTTCGTTAGCATTTCTTGTTACGACACTGTCTTGATATTTCGATATTACTACGCGCCGCCATAGCGATGGCATGTTGCTTTGGGGACTACTTTCTGTATTACCTTCCCTTCCATTTTCTTACTAGGCCGCAACAAACTAGTCTCTCACCACTGCTTGATATTTGTCCCCTTTATTCCTTTTGATTCCGCGATTTTGATCAATCCCTAAATAAATCACATCGCGATTTCAGTCCCTCAACTCATCATTAAATGTCCGCCCTGATCATTTATGACCCCAATTATTTTATTTCCGACTCAACGCGGTTGCATCATCCCCGTCAACCGACGCCATCCGCCATCGTTTGACTACGCGTCCCCACCGTTCCCGCCGAATTTCTTTTACGACGCTATTTTATTTCACTTTTCCCCACTCCGATTCTTATATTTTATTCACTGTTTTTCCTTTTCACTCTACTTACTCATTGCCATCCTCTCACCATCCTTTTGTTTCTCCTCGCCGACCATCTTTTCAACCGGTCCACACGAGTCACCAGAGTTCCCCTTTTTCTCAGTTTTTAATTCAGTTTTACTTTTTTATTCACTTATCACCACACTCAGAGCGCACTTGAAGAGTGCCTGGGCCAATAACCTATTGGGATAAGTGATTAATAAATGATTAGACACACTGGTATATAGATATATATAGTTTATTAAGGCACGTCTCTCGTCGATGCTACTCAGGCAATGTGCTTGGCACGAATGTGGCGTGATCACCACGCAACGGTTTGGTACGGGATCGCCGCATGCGCACGGTCACGTCCCTCGAACAGTATGAACGTAGAGTTACAGTATAAGATATATATATATGTACGTATGATATCGAGGATCAGAGCTGGAGCCACTTCCAATAAATATAGTCTCGGAATTTCAGAGGTCTAAATAAATTCAAGGATGACAAAATTCAACTTTATTGAATATTTTGAATATTGTTAATTTTTCATTGAATATCTCGGAAACTTTGGAGAATAGCACAATTTTTGTCAAAACCATTTTTATAGAGCAAATAAAGATCTACAAAAAAGTTTTGTTTGAAACGCAACCCAACCTCTCCAAGACCAAGGTCGACAAGCTCGGCCAATTACGAAAATCATCGGTCTTTTCCGCGTCAACGCTCAGGTCTAGTAGAGTCACCGTAAATCAACGCGAGTCAGTATAAAACGATCGGCCAAGTAGTCAGTTTTGATTAGATTTCAACTCCGTATTTGAGTAACACGCAGAGTGTAGACATATTCAGTACATTAACGTCTATTAGCTCGGCGATAAAAATTCAATAAAAAGAGAATCACGTTAATTATTGGCCATTTAACCAGTGACTCAACAGTGTAAAAACTATAAACAATTAAAACTAATTCAGTACGATCAACTAGTGACAAGGTGTTTTGTAAATTTGACAAAGCGTGGTTTGAACGCGAGAATAAATTAACGTTCATATTAGGTCAAGACTCTCAACAGTTATTTCACACGGACGATCCTCTAACCTCCCAATCCACCCTAAACTTAGTTCCTCACCAAACATTGGTCCTTCGAGCCGGATTTGGGAGTAATTAGTGTGATCGGATTCGGGTGAATTTAAAAAGACGCCTCGTGTAACGAACTTTCGGGGTCTACACGAGTCGGTCAACGGACAGAATCTCAACGGACAAAGAGTAGTTGTGCTATTGTTTTCTCTTGGCGGTAATCCGAAGTGTAAACATCAGTGTCTCAAAGTGTTGAAAAGGTTCGCGAGAATTCGGGATATACGAGTATTGCCGAAGGACCTCAACGCTGGGCCAGTGCGCTCAGCAACAGGCGGCCTCTCAAGCGACGCCTTACCGACACAACGCAAACATCTATGGTCGGTAACGCATCGACAGTACGTCAACGGTTGGTAACGCATCGACAGTCGATACATCACCGACATCCGAAGCCACTCAACAAGGAATTCTCAGGCAAGTAACCTTTCAATTACATCATCATGTCTGATCCAGATACCGTAATTGAAAAACAAGCCGTAGATAATCAACAAGATACTAGAGGCACAGCAGCACAACCAACGAAGACAGAACTTCCACCATCAATAATTCCGAAAGTTGTAATCAGCGAGACTGAAGACGAAGCCAACATCCAGAGTACTCAACGAATTCAGCACATCAANTCAAGCGACGCCTTACCGACACAACGCAAACATCTATGGTCGGTAACGCATCGACAGTACGTCAACGGTTGGTAACGCATCGACAGTCGATACATCACCGACATCCGAAGCCACTCAACAAGGAATTCTCAGGCAAGTAAACTTTCAANTAGATGCGAACTTGATTGAACAGAGGATCGCCCACCTGCTGAGGAGATCATTAGATGCAGAAACCCTCAAGCAGTGGGAATTGAAACTGGGAGACTCCAGAGACTTTCCCAGTCTGAAGGAATTCGTCGGATTCGTCGAAGCCTGCGGCAGAGGAATCAACGCAGGATCAGAGCTTCATGCAACACAGGAAACCAACATCACCGACAGGAAATCACTGAAGAAGAAGAAGAGCTCTTACGCAGCAGCTACTCAACAAGACAGCAACGCTGAGAGGCTTCTTCCGAGAAACTGTTGTGCCATGTGTAAGGAAAAACACTTCATCGCTGAGTGCCAGAAATTCAGAGAGTTGCCCCCAGTATAGAGGAACAGCGTGGTCATAAGCAATGGCCTCTGCTTCAGCTGTCTGGGACCTCACCGAAAGACGAAGTGTTTCTCAACGAAAAGATGTCAACAATGTCAGGGCAACCACCACACTTTAATTCATGGAGGAAGCGAGTACACCAACGCTCCACCACGAACTCGACGTGACTTGGAATCAACAGATGTCCCTGCATCAGCAAGAGTCGAGCCAGGGCAGAGTACAGATAAGATCACGAGTGAGTGAACGAATTATAGCATAATCAACAAAATAACATCCTCATTGGTCATTCTCAACAGCTCGACCCAGTACATCAACGGCAACAGTCAACCTCAACAACCAGCGGACCAGTGAGAATGCAGAAACAACTCAACAAGAAGCAGATCAACAATCAGTGCTGTTAGCAACAGCGCAAGTCAAAGTAAAATCCCCAAAAGGATTCATCAGCAGAGCCAGAGTACTAATTGATCAAGGATCAGAGGTGTCATTTATCTCTGAGAAATTAGTACATCAACTGCACCTCACAAGAACAACAGAAACNAGATCAACAATCAGTGCTGTTAGCAACAGCGCAAGTCAAAGTAAAATCCCCGAAAGGATTCATTAGCAGAGCCAGAGTACTAATTGATCAATGATCAGAGGTGTCATTTATCTCTGAGAAATTAGTACATCAACTGCACCTCACAAGAACAACAGAAACGTTGGAATTAATAGGAATTGGCGGCGTCAATTCAGACCACACAAGAGGAAGGGTGTCAGTGACGCTACAAGCAATCAACGGGCCCCAGCAAGTAAAACTCAACGCCCACGTCTTGAAGAAACTCACAGCAATCCTGCCATCATTCTCCTGTGAGTCAGTCGACATCGGCTCATTAGAAAATCTTCAACTAGCTGATCAACAGTATCTCCAGCCTGGACCAATAGATATAATAATAGGGGCAGACAACTATGGGCAGATAATTAAAGATGAAGTTGTCAAGTCTAAACAGTCAAGATTAGTTGGCCAACGAACAGCATTTGGTTGGATATTATCAGGTCCAATCAACTGCTCCGGTCGCTCAACGAGGGTCTTCCTATCAGCTGTACGGGAATCTTGAAATGAACGACTACTAGAGCTTCTACAAAGGTTTTGGGTCCAGGAAGAATTACCAGCCCAACGTTCAGACAACTCAGAGCTATCACAAGACGAGCTGGAGTGTGAAAAACACTTCAGATCAACACACAGCAGAGATTCAACAGGGCGTTACATTGTGAGGCTCCCATTGAAAACATCAGCAGAAGCGCTCGGAGAGTCAAAGTTCAAGGCTTCACGACAGCTCAAATCAACAGTCAGCAAACTCAACAACAATCAGGAATATGCCCAGCTCTACAAGGAGTTTATCAATGAGTACGAGGCTTTGGGACATATGCAGAGAGCACCCGATTCTCCAGAACCTACCCCAGCCTATTATCTGCCACACCACGGGGTTCTGAGAGAA
>NW_021680615.1:68060-88501 GCF_001412515.2 Diachasma alloeum | reverse complement strand
ACAAGGACTCTGTCAGGCTGGAGGCTTCGCTCTTCAGAAATGGAGCAGCAATTGCCCACGGCTATTGCACGAGCTCGGATTATCAACAGAGGAAGCCGTAATCCAGTTTGAAGAATCAGTCACCAAAGTTCTTGGAATGTGTTGGCATCAGTCGTCCGACACATTCAGGTATAAATCCAGAGACTTCAACACACAGACGATCACCAAAAGGGTTGTATCTTCAGAGATAGCTCAGATCTTCGATCCTTTGGGCTTCATCGCTCCAGTCGTCGTAAAAGGGAAAATCCTCCTACAGGATCTCTGGAAACTCAAATGTAATTGGGATGACCCCCTCCCCACGGAGTACACTCAACGGTGGGAGTTATTTCGCCAGGAACTCACAGAATTGGACAAAGTTGCTGTACCCAGATGGCTCAATTTAACATCAAAAGAAAGTAACATTCAATTACACGGATTCGCAGATGCTTCAACCGTAGCTATGAGTGCAGTGGTGTACATACGCACCAGGAACATCAACGAGCCAGCTTCAACAGTAATGGTCTGCGCAAAGACAAAGGTAGCACCGATCAAGCGCATGACTATTCCAAGATTAGAGCTTACAGCAGCTCTCTTGTTAACACAACTAGTAGCCTCAACACAGAGGATGCTTCAGCTCGACCATGCAGAAACTCATCTTTGGTCGGATTCAGCAGTAACACTCGCTTGGATCAGAAGCCACGCATCAAGGTGGAAAGATTTCGTCCACAACAGAGTGGTCAAGATCCAGGAAACTCTCCCGAATGCCATCTGGAGACACGTCAGTGGGAAAGAAAATCCAGCCGACTGCGCATCCAGAGGCATATCTCCAAGTCAGCTAGCAGATCATCAACTTTGGTAGTCAGGACCTGAGTGGATTACTCAGGATCCTGAAGAGTGGCCACAATCAACAATTGACGGTCCAGCAATGGACATCCCAGAAGTGGCCAAGGAAGCGAAACCAGCACGAGCACATCCAGTTGCACCAAAAGTCAACGAACTTGCTGAGCTACTCACCAGGTACAGCTCGATGGCTCGGCTTCTAGCAGTAACAGCGACTATCAACAGGGCAATCGACAGATTCAGGAGACTGCCGACGCCCCCGGGACCAATCCTGTCAACAAGAGAACTCAACGAAGCGAGATTATTCTGGGTAAAAATAACACAAAATTAGTACTTTGTTTCGGCCCTTCGTGTGCTTCAGAGAAATCAACAGCTACCACGAGGTCACCAATTAGCAAAGCTCACACCAACCCTAGACGAGTTGAACATCATGAGACTTGGGGGACGCCTGAAGAACTCAGACCTACACCCTGAAGAGACACACCCAATAATCTTGCCACGTCAGTCGAGATTCACCACACTGGTGATCGAAGAAGCTCATCGCAGAACCCTCCACGGAGGGACTCAACTCACGCTGGCCTACACCAGACAAAGGTACTGGATAATCGGTGGCAGGGGCACAGTCAGAGCGTACATTCTGCGCTGTGCTATCTGCACCAGACACCGAGGGAAGCAGACTCAACAACAGATGGGTCAGCTGCCTGCAACCAGAGTATCACCATCCAGAGCATTTCTCCACACAGGGGTGGATTATGCAGGTCCATTCCAGATCCTGAAGTGGAGACCAACGAATGCACAGCCAGGACAGGTGCACATTGCAGTTTTTGTGTGCTTCACAACTTCAGCAGTTCACCTAGAACTCGTCAACAGGCAGACCACGGAAGCCTTCCTAGGAGCCTACAAGAGATTCACCGGAAGACGGGGCATTCCAGCTGTCATGTACAGTGACAATGCCACCACGTTCACCAGCGCAGCAGAAGTTCTAGAAAGGCTCTATCACCAAGCTTCCAGAGAAAATCAACGAATTCAGGCTGCTCTCGCCACCAATGGGACACAATGGAGCTTCTCACCACCTAGAGCCCCTCATTTCGGTGGCAAATGGGAAGCAGCCGTGAAATCAACAAAATATCACCTCAAAAGAGTCCTGGGAAAGACAACACTAACGTTTGAGGAACTCAACACCATAGTGATCCAGATAGAGGCCTGTCTAAACTCCAGGCCAATCTGTCCGATGTCGGACGACCCAGAAGATCTCCAAGTGCTCACACCAGGACATTTTTTGATAGGTGAGCCTCTCCAAGTTATCCCAGAGTCTTCATACGTCAACGAGAACCCCAGCAAAATTCGACGATGGAACCTGGTGACGCAGATAATTCACCAGTTCTGGTCCAGGTGGTCCAAAGAGTGTCTTCAACGGTACCAGTCAATCTACAAGTGGAAGACACGTCAACAGAACATAGAAGTTGGCAATATGGTGCTGATGATGGAAGACAGCTTTCCACCAACGCAGTGGCCAATTGCCAGAGTCATAGCAACGAAACCAGGAGCAGATGGGCTTACAAGGGTAGCCAAAGTGAGAATCACCAAGGTAGAAGTCGGCACGCATCCAGACGGGTCACCAAACCTCCAGAACATCAAAACGACCCACTCGGAGTTTGATCGACCAATCGCCAAGCTCTGTCTGTTGCCAACAGACCCACCACCACCAGAACAGCCTCCAGAAGAAGATCAACTAGAGGATGAAGAAGACCAACAGAACGACAACCAGTAATTCAACAACCCTGATGTTGAATGCCCCCGGGTTGTTTGAAACGCAACCCAACCTCTCCAAGACCAAGGTCGACAAGCTCGGCCAATTACGAAAATCATCGGTCTTTTCCGGGTCAACGCTCAGGTCTAGTAGAGTCACCGTAAATCAACGCGAGTCAGTATAAAACGATCGGCCAAGTAGTCAGTTTTGATTAGATTTCAACTCTGTATTTGAGTAACGCGCAGAGTGTAGACATATTCAGTACATTAACGTCTATTAGCTCGGCGATAAAAATTCAATAAAAAGAGAATCACGTTAATTATTGACCATTTAACCAGTGACTCAACAGTGTAAAAACTATAAACAATTAAAACTAATTCAGTACGATCAACTAGTGACAAGGTGTTTTGTAAATTTGACAAAGCGTGGTTTGAACGCGAGAATAAATTAACGTTCATATTAGGTCAAGACTCTCAACAGTTATTTCACACGGACGATCCTCTAACCTCCCAATCTACCCTAAACTTAGTTCCTCACCAAACATTGTCCTTCTTTCATTATAAACAAATGTATGTTTGGTGAATGACTAGATTTAGGGTAGATGTGGGATGAAAATGTGGAGGGAGCTGTTGGGAAAATTACTGATGAGCTGGATTTAAAAAATCACACTTTATTTTGTGGGATCGAACCACTTTGTCAAAACTTATGTACACTCTTTGGTAATATGTAATTTCATTGGTGATAGTCTAATGTCACTGATGATTGTCTTTGCACGTTAATTTGGTGAGCCACTGAATTTAAACTGAATTTAATCAACAGAGGTGATGTACTGAATAAAGGTATTCAATTTTGAATGCTAATTGACTGAATCGACTTCTCAATATGAACTCTTACTAATGTTGATTAATACTCGTTAATAACTATTCGATGAATTACTACACATTGAATTACTCGTTGAGTTCTACTTAATACTTGTGGACTAGTTGAGAGACTACTACTTAGTTGATGTGAACTCGTTGAAATACGAATGGATACTATACGACGTCTACAGGTGATTTGCTCGAGATAGACTTGTACGGTGAGAGGCTAAGCCTAAACTGATTCGCGCGTGTTTCGGTGACTTATGACTGATGACCCGAAGGGTCCTGGAGATTTTCGAAGTAGGCCGATGGTCGACCAGAATGTTCTGGAATTTTAGTTGCGTTTCAAACACCTTCATTTTGAATGAATGAAGTTTATAATGAAAATTTGGCTACCACCCACAGATTCGGAGATATTCATCAAAAACCCAGCTGAGGGCTATTGCGTTGAGCGCAGCAGGAGGTTTGAATAAGTTGCGCATGGCGCCAATCACGTGACTCATGGCACTGGCGCAGGGAGGGGAACAGCTGACGCGTTGCGCCGACTGTAACGAAATTGCTATTATAATTTATAATAAATGAACGGTACATTGTGGGCTATAAGTCCCTAACTCCCCCCGATAGGAAATTTTCTGAGCTTCAAAGAAATATTTTTTTTTCCCATCTGGTGAGGTTAACTAAAGATATCTAGGATTGAAGACGGCCTATCGCCAATTCCCAATTGTTTATAACAAATTGTGAATCACCCCGGCAAATTTGAGCATATACTTTTTAAAACATTAATAATTACACTTTTAACTATCGATTGGTGTAATTTGGTGCCCTTTGGTTAATTTCGATATACAAAATCTAATTTGACTGGACTATACACCCAATATCGCGACGCGCAAATATCGGTACAAAATATCGAATATCGGAACAAAAAATATCGATATAAGTGAGTATCGATACTAGATCGAGAAACACTAATCCGAGGAAGGATGGGATGAAGTATCGAGGGCCTGTTCCCTTGCCGCAGAAGGGCGCTCGGATATCAGTTCCTGGGGAAAATCGAGAATGAGATTCTCCATTAAAATGGTTATTGGGGGGAGGATACCTGCTTGCTTTGTTGATGAGAAGAGCTTTGTTGGGGGTGGAGAAAATTCTGAAGAAAAACTCGCTGGCAGTGGCTGTATGATGAAAGATGATGAAATTATTAGGGATGAAGTGGAGTTTTTGGATGAACATAAATTTGAGAGCTGCTTATAAAAAAGTAAAAAAATAGATTTACCATCCACAGAAATACCCACAGATTCGATTTCTATTATTGCCTTTTGATAAAATGGATTGAAAAATATAAAAGAATGTAAATCGAAGATGAAAAAATTAGATTCCGTTATTATATTGAATGAATGAATGAATTCTTTTACGAAATAAATCTAAAATTGGAAAAAAAAATCCATGACCACCGTTTTGAATTGTTTATTTTTCCACGTTTATCGTAGCATGGAAATGGCTTCAGGCCAGATTTCCCGAGTTCCAATGATGGATTGAATCAGGATGCCGAAAACTCAATGCGTTACTGCGTATAAGGGCTCGAAAACCTAAAACATCAAATATTTTAGTCTTGGATGTTATGAGATGGGTAATTTACTAGGATTCGCATGAAAAAATTGTCAAATTGTAAGTATTAAAACGTAGAAGGCGCCTCTTCAATCGTCATCGCACCGAAATGGCATTAAGGCCTGGGTAGATTATCTATCTTTCGACCATAACCTTGGTTGTTTTTTTTTATTTTGAAAATCTGCCGTGATCTCCAATTGCTATTCAGTTTTACATAGCACTGGAGTCTCCAAAAATTATAATCGTACAATGAAAAAAAAGTCGAAAAAAAGCTAAACATTTTCAAAGAGCGTTTTTGAATAATATTGGAAAATGAACTCAATAGGGAGGAAATTGCAAATTAATAATTTGATGTATCTAATGGCTGTTGGATCGTCATTTGTCACAGTAGTCAATGGCTATCAGATCGTTAGTTACCATGATAAATTATCCATTCACTATTTCCTCCCTATCGGACTTATTTCTTAATCTTTATTAAAAACGCTCTTTGAAAATGTTCAATTTTATTTTCTACTTTTTTTATGGTACAATCATAATTTTTAGGGACTTCTGCTTAATGTAAAATCCAATGGAAATTGTAATATATTTTATATTATGAAGATGGAAAAACATTCGAGATAACATTCGAAAGATAGTCTACCCGGGCCTTAACTCGAATTTTGCTTCTTTCGAAAAGGCAGAATACCGTCATTTATCAGAACATAGGGAAAGAAAATTTCAAGAGAAGTTATCGACATGCCTTCATAGTCAGTTACAGATACTAAATGTCCACATTCACGTAAGCACGCACATTTTCTCCACAAGTGAGCAGTAACCTGTCTCCCGGTGGACCTATAATAGAATTCACTTCGTGCGTGCGTTCAAAAGATGAAAGGCAGTGTGGAAAGATGATGTGAATTTTTTCAGATTTTTTGAGACATTTTTAGGGACTGCATAAAGTTTTGAAAGTTCTTATAGGATTATCCATGTGGAAAACGCGATGAAGTTAACATTTACGATTTTTTCGTGGGAATATTCTAATTCTCATAATGATGTACTGGAACATGTTCTCAAAGAAGTCAAGAACAGGATGAGTATTTTTCTGCATTCCTCAGTTCATTTGTTGCGTAATTGAAAAGTATGAATTTGGGTGAAAATGACGATTTTCAACAGCGTTTAAATGCCTCTGAAAATGAGCCACTTCTCCTGGAATTTCGCCAACAGATAATTCAACTATCTGCCTATAATCTCGGAAAACGATGAGCGTTTCAGTTTTTTCTAAACCCGAGAAAAATGCAAAAGAAAAAATTCTGATTTCGGGGAGTGACAAGTGTTCGGATTTCTCAGTCTCATAATGGAGGCCATATACTTGAAATGAAGACGGTCAGTCAGCTGGCTCGACCCTTCCTCGCAAAGGACTACACCTTTTGTAACCCCTAATATATCATAGCATACCTTCTTTTTTGAATCAACAAAAATTATATTTTTTCAATAAATCCGATACGAAATTACTGCCATGGTATTTCCCATTTTATAACGATTCCTGCGAAACTTGATTGACGAAAATATCTTGATTAGAACTGATGTTTTGGTGCATAGCCTGTTATAGATTTTATACACACTTTCAGGTTCATTGAATTGCATCATCGGACTTCATATTTTTAGGATCTCTAAACACGAATATGTTAACCGTTTTTGCAAGATGTGGTTATTTTTATTTGTTTATAACAATTCAATTGTTTATAGCGCGATTTCGCGAAAACGGTTTGAGTTAGGCAAAAAAGTCTTAAACAAAAAATGTACCTCGTCCAAAAATACATATTTTTTGTTTTATCATTTTGATTTTTATCTCTTACATTTATCGAGTTATCACCTCTCAAAGCATGTTCTGGAGAGCGGGGACGCCCGCGCGTGACCCTTTGCGCACTCCCCTCAGGTCCCAGTGAAAAAGGTTAGTAATAGAAGAAAACACATCAAATAAAAATTGTTCCTTATTGAAAAGTAATTGATTATTGTTGTATGATATTTTTCTGTAACCCTAACGGTTGACGAAATAATCTTATAGAAACGAGGAAGATAGCCCCAATTGCCGTTTCATGCGATAAGAAATCCAAATTATGCTGGTCAATTTTTCACTTAATCAAATAGCGACGTAATAAAACTACTAGATCGTTTTCTGATGAATAATTCTCATTAGAAACTTGGTTCTCTTCTCCCATTATTTAGTGGAATACTTGACCGGCAAGACGGCGAGTACTCTATATTGGATGTTCGGTGATGTTGTAAGCGACATTTAGGCAATACAAGCCGTATTTTCGTTGAATTATTCCACAAAAAAATCGGAGAAAATAAAAAGTTTATTATAAAATAATTCATCAGAGAACGGTCTAGAAGATGCATCGCTTCACAATTTGATGAATTGAAAAATTCCCCAACATAATGTGGATTTCACATTGCGTGAAACGGCTACATTGGGCCTATTTTTCTTCATTTCCATCCAACCATTTTGTCAACCGATGAAGTTAGAGAAAAATGTTATAATCATGTATTTTTCAATAAAACCCATTTTTTGTTTCAACTGTTTTATTCGCTCCTCAACCGTTTTCATTGTAGCCTGAGCGAACTGCGCGAAGAGTCACGCGTGCACGTCTCCGCTCTCCGTAACCTACTTCCAGAGGTCATAACTCGATAACTTTAAGAGACAGGAATAAAAATAATGGAACTAAAATTTATTTTTATTATTTATTATTAATTTTTTTAAATATATTTTTCTAAACTCGAGGAGTTCCGGTGAAATTCTTAAATATTCTTCAACATATATTCAGGGACACCCAAAATACAAATTCGAAGCCTATGGGCACTTTGAATAAATTCACAGTACATATTTTTCAATCCTGAAAGATAACGTGTCGTCCTTGGACGAGCTTCTTTTCCAATACTAACGAGAATTATGGAATGTGATACTCATCAGCGAGATTATCGATTAATCATCAAAATGATGTTTGAGTTGTTTTATTCCATTGGGCTAGGGGAAATTCAAGGAGTAAAATTTGTTAGAGATCGAGTTATTAATTTATTAACTCATAGAAACAATTGGTGAGACAAATTCCACATTCCAGAAGAGATTCCTTTTGAAAATACAGATTAGAAAAAAAGATTCACCGTTTTTATTCCAATTACAAAATTCATCACATTATATTCTCAAACTACAGTGCTTGAAGCCTTCATTGATTGATTATTCAGATAATTAGTCAACGAAAATTTCAAGTCTTCTTTATTGCATCCTGGTGATGCTTCTCGGAGCTTACTGACAACTCGCATTAAATTTTGTTTGCTGCTTTGATCTTTCGTAAGCAAATTGTTATATTCACTTACGAGAGCCACACTTCTTTCAGCAATGTCATTGGTGACATGGAGAGATCGGACAATTTTGTAGGCAGTAACATAATCATCTCTTTCCTCCCATGCCATCGGATCAGAATCCAAAAAACTACAATCTATTTTCAAAATCTCGAAGAATTTGATTGTATTCTTTGTAACGAAGGAATCTAGGCTCAATTGTTGAATTAATTTTGAATCATTAATACCCGTTGTTCTTCTTTTTTATCATTGTTGAGCGCAGGACGAGATTTTATAGCTTGGTACATCTTTCTCTTTAAATCTAAACTTACGCTTTCGTCAAAAAAAGCCAAAGCAATCAACTCCTCTGATAAATACCAGAGATGCTTCAGAAATTTATCGAACACGGCTTTCCAGACCTTCGACGAGACAGGGCTGGAACAATGGGAATTGGCTACTAACTGTTTCAAGAGATGTAAATCGTTTTTCAGAGCTGTCACTACGTGAGAAGCTGTGAACCAGGTCTTCTGATAGACAAGAACGATGAAAATGCACGTGTCTCTGAGNCTTTTTTATCATTGTTGAGCGCAGGACGAGATTTTATAGCTTGGTACATCTTTCTCTTTAAATCTAAACTTACGCTTTCGTCAAAAAAAGCCAAAGCAATCAACTCCTCTGATAAATACCAGAGATGCTTCAGAAATTTATCGAACACGGCTTTCCAGACCTTCGACGAGACAGGGCTGGAACAATGGGAATTGGCTACTAACTGTTTCAAGAGATGTAAATCGTTTTTCAGAGCTGTCACTACGTGAGAAGCTGTGAACCAGGTCTTCTGATAGACAAGAACGATGAAAATGCACGTGTCTCTGAGACCTGATTTTTCGTGGGACGTCAGATGGAATTGGTCTCTGAACAGGAAAATTTTCAGCGAATAGATAGCTTTGGACATCCACCGAGCATGATGAATGGGACCCAAAGCTCGAAAACGATTTCCTCTCGGTAAATTCCCACCAAGAAAGATTACCACCAGTTCGACAAATTCTCTGTAGTCCCTACGGATGTTTTCATCCTGTAAAATTTACAGAAAAATAGAGCTTTCCATTATTAATATTCATTTTTCCAATTTCATGACACTTTACAGTGTAGAAAAAAAATTCAACAATGCAAGTCAAACATATAAACATGATATTATGGCTAACCTTCAATTGCATTTCGGCGAATGCGAGAATGTCTGCCAAATCATCATGCACGGCTTCTTTTATTGTAGCATCGTATACTCCTGGGGAAAATTCCGTTTTGTTAATGTTCTTCCATTGTCCTTGGAACCTCTTAAAAATTGGAACATCAGGTCCAGAAGTACTCTGCATTGATGTTTCAAAAGCTGTTTTTAGCAGGAGTTCAAAAATATGGTGACGACAGGCCAAATATAACAGATCCCGTCCGAGTAGTTTTGCNCGCACTCACAGTCATCTCATATACTCTTTGTCAGAAACAATGATCTCTTTCATTCCGTCACCCAGGCCACACGCATGATCCAAACCTCCGTTCAACATAAACATTCGTATTTTCCAAACTGTCATTCGTTCCAAACACTTCTCAGGTCACACCTCAATATTATAAACTCAATCTCAAATCTACGGTCTCTATTTTGTCTTTCTGATTAATTTAATTGCCTTTCTGGCGACACACATCCGTTGATTCATACTTCATACTTTTTCTCTTCCATTCCACTGTTCACTTATTCCTTTTTTTTTATTAAATCACGTTCACACACAACACTGATTCTACATCCTGCCATCCTGCTAACAAGTATCGTCCTCGATACTATCACGTCACTCGTTGCTCTCTGGATCAATCTCTGCCTCCTCACCGTCGTCGTCATCTGGATCATCACCATCATCGCTATCAAACCTTACGTCACTCGACTTAGACCAAGGTTTTATGTAGTCAGCGGCGGAACTGGTACGATTCGGCCCTTCATGCTCACCGACTTTCTCCACAATGTACCGATTGTTCCTCAGTACAGTCACCACTTTGTAGGGACCAAGAAACTTAGGATACAATTTCAAGCCTGCCCCAAACTGCGTTCTCTGGATCGCTACGAGATCACCAACGTCGTGATTCACTGCTGGCTTTCTCTTACGATTATACGTCTTCTTATTCTCTTCTTGAATTTTCAAAATATTCTCTTTTGCTTCATCACGTAACGCTGACCTCTTTTCATCAAAAATCTTCACCAATTCTTCTTCAACCAACTGTGCCAGTTGTGGATCTTCTTTGACCTTCATTTTCACTCCAACCATCAGCTCAAATGGTGTTTTCTTAATGCTCCTGTTGTACGATGAGTTCATCTGTTGCTGTACAACGTCCACATACTTGTGCCATTCCATCGGATTAGGCATAGACAACTTCGTCAAAATAGGAATGATCACTCGATTCATCCGTTCAATCTGTCCGTTTCCTCGAGGTACTCCCGTCGTAATCAGAACATGCTCAATGTTCTCACTGCTGCAATACTCTTTGAATGCGTTAGAAGTAAACGCTGATCCTCTGTCGGTAACATAACGTCTTGGATTACCAAACGTCACCGCTTGTCTTTTCAATCTGGAAATTACTTCCTCTGCTGTCGTCGATTTCGTGGGGTAAAGCCACACAAACTTCGTGAACCCATCAACCACTGCAAATATGTGATTGTATGATTTCTTCGTAGAAGGCATTGGACCAAGATAATCAATATGGAATGTATCCAATGGCACCACACCTTTCTCAATGGAATTTAGCCATCCATCGCCTTTACCTTGCTTCTTCTCAGCCAACAAACACTGGACACAATTTTCAATCAACTTCTGCACTTTTTCCCTCATCTTGGGAAACCAAAAATCTCGTTTAATCAAATACTCTGTTTTTCTCCAGCTAAAATGTCCACGCTCATGTGCCTGTTTCATCACATCGTACTGCATAACCTTGGGAACTACCAACAATTCAGCCCCCTCACTCTCTCTGTACAACACACCTCGTTTGGTCATCGTGAATTCATCGTTCTTCCCATTCTTGATAGCTTCAAAAATCTTTTGTAACTCTGGATCTTCCTTTTGGGCTTTAATAATTTTTTCAACTAACCCGTCTCGGCCTTCCTGCACTGCCAGAACTTGAACTGGGTTCCTACTCAGGGCATCCACATGACGCATAGCCGTTCCTGGCCGATGTTCAATCGAATGATTGAACTGATCAATCAACAGCGCCCAATGGTAGACTCGTAGACATAAATCTTTCTTTTTCATAGTCAAGACGAAGGCTTTACAATCAGTCACAATCTTGAAATGAATATCCATCAAATAAACACGGAACTTCTTCAGTGCCTTCACTACAGCAAGAATCTCCAACTCGTAACTTGTGTATTTCTCCTCAGCTGGTGTAGTCTTCCAACTGGCGTAATAAACTGGGTGGAACTTACCATCTTCAGCGTCTTTTTGGAGCAACATTGCCCCCAAACCACCCATGCAGGCATCTGTATGTAGCTCGGTCTCAGNTGTAACTTGTGTATTTCTCCTCAGCTGGTGTAGTCATTGCCCCCAAACCACCCATGCAGGCATCTGTATGTAGCTCGGTCTCAGCACCGACTCGATACAGCTTCAGCACTGGACTCGCTACCAATGCAAACTTCAATTTCTCAAATGCCGCCTTCTGATTCGGCCCAAACTCAAATTTAACCCCATCTCTCAACAACTGTGTCAAAGGGCGTGCATGCACTGCAAACTGCGGGATGAACTTCCTGAAGTATCCCGTGAGTCCCAAAAAACTCTGCACTTGCTTCACTGTTTTAGGTTCTGGGAACCTACTGACTGCAACTGTCTTTTTAGGCGAGGGTTGGTACTGCCCTGCCTCAATGATGTACCCAAGATACTCCACACGTGGTACCAAGAATTCTTTGCCCAATTAAAAACCACACCGTATTTGCTCGCGGTCTCGAACACTGATTTTAATTTCTTCAGGCAGTCCTCTTCATCTTTTCCAGGGATTATTAAATCGTCTAAATATGCTAACACTGAACCATCTTGAATCAATTTCCGAAAAACAGCCCTCACATGTCTTTGGAAAACTGCTGGTGAATTGCACAATCCAAAGGGAACTTTCAAAAACTCATACTGGCCATCCGGAATCACGAACGCCGTGTATTTAATACTTTCTTCATCGATTGGTACATGAAAGAATCCGTCTTTCAAGTCCAATGTCGCGAACACTCTTGCGTCTTGAAGTCTATCCAGTTGATCCTCAATCAACGGGAGTGGATTTCTGTCTCTAACTGTTTTTCTATTCAAAGATCTGTAATCACCACAAAGTCTTGTATCCCCATTTTTCTTATCCGCCAACACTACTGGACTAGCGAAATTTGATGTACTGGGCCTCGCTATCCCATCGTCCACCCACCCTTTCACTATTCCATTGGCTTTCTTGTTTTGCTCAGCTGATAAACGTCGAGGACTCTGAAAAACAGGTTCATCGTCTTTCAACACAATATGCATCTTCACCCCTGTATCCAACTCTTTCCTCGGTTCATACGACTCAATCAGCTCTTTCAACTCTTTTTTCACTTCTGGATTTTTCACATGATCGATTGACACCACTTGTTCCTCACCAGGTTTAACACACACATTAATGTTCAGCACTTCGTTCCATCCGACGTCATCAGTTTCCACTTTGTCTATTTCTTCCTCAATTTTCACAAGAGTCGCTTGTCTGTTTTTAAATCTCACTTCAGCATAATCTGATAATTCCGCACCTATCAGCAAATCATGTCCAAGGAATTCATCAGGCACCACATCGAAGTTGAGAGTAAACTTCAAATCATCCACACAAATTTCAGCTCTGAAACGACCCAACGTATGTTGTATGGTCGATCCCACACCCTCAAACGGAATTGTCTCTAATTCTAGTTTAGGTGCACCGAGTTTCACATAAAAACTAGACCGTGTCAAATGCAAATCACTTCCGGAATCCAACACTGCCTTCACAACTCTGTTCAATATTTTTACGTCTTTATAAGTCTTTTTATCACCGGTTTTCAACACATCAACACGTGCTTTTATGGGTCTGGGGCCATCTGCACCACTCGGCTTGCCATCTTTCTTACACTTGTCAGACTTGTGCCCAAACTCACCACACTTGAAACATTTCGGGCCTTTGTCTCTATCAGGACACTCAAAACTCACGTGAGCTCTTGAGCCACAATTAAAACACCTCTTTTTCTTGTCTGTATTTTGTAAGGGAGGTTTTTCCCCCTTTCTAGCTTTGTCACTTGTTTTATCACTCGTCTTATCACTTGATTTCTCACTCGTGTGGGGTTTATTAGATTTCCCCTTACTATTAATTTTCTGAGTCTCATAATGCAATAATTTCTTCCTCAACTCTTTGATAGAGTTGGCACCATAGAGCACTGATTTATTTGACTCCTCATCTTGAATTCCGTCAATGATGTATTGAATTTTCGCTTCTAATTCAATATCAGCATGACTGGCAATTTCAAGAACACGATAAACATACGTCTGATACGTTTCATCATTTTTCTTCTTCGCCAGGCTCAACTGCCTGTGCACTTCTTTGCTGTTAATGGTTTTAGCAAACTCGTCAATCAGAGACTTCTTTAACTTTTTCCACGTCTTCACTTCACACTCAAAGTTCACAAATAATTTAGCCGATCCGTCTAACAATCTTTTGGCATAAATCACTTTCTGCGCATCCGTCCATTCACACAATTCTGCTGTCTCTTCAAAATTTAAGACCCATCGATGAATGCTCTCACTTCCTTCGCCCTTGAATTTACCAAGCGCGTCCTCAACGTCTTTGAACGTCAACACTGGGGATTTGTAGTAACGTCGCTCCACTGTGCGTTCCCGTCTGTTCTCTGGTAAGTCTGGAGGCTCTTCTTCCTCGTCACTTTCCTCATCAATGTCATCATCACTATTTTTTTCTTCTTCTTGCTCGTTGGGTTTATTCTTACGAGTTTCTAGTGCCATTTTCAATCTTTGCACTAGTTTCACTTTATTGCCACTCACTTTGCACCCTAAAGCGGACAATTGCGTCTTCAATTCTTTCACTGATAAAGCACCAAGTCCTGTATCATCGCTGATTGTTGCTTTTCCATCTTTCTTCTTAGATTTCGTCTTAGATTCATCGTCTTCTGAGTCTTCTGGTGTTTTATCACCCTTTCCATCACGTGCTCTCTTCAATCTGTTTAGCAAAACTGCTTTGCTACCCGTCACTGACAGATCTATCTCAAGAAGTTTTTCTCGTAACTCCTCGATCGTCAAATCATCGAATTCGTCTGCACCGTTTTGGCCTCGGCCCGTCATTGTTGCACTCAATTTATTTTCTGCCGTCAACGTTACGCGAAAATACTTCGTGTGGCCGTCTGCCGATCACGTATTGTATCCAGAAGAACTTCACTGTGTTTACACGCCGTCTTCACTGGTGGCACTCAGCCTTCACAACTGCACTTAATCCGTAAAACTCCATCGCGCCATATGTCAACTAATCACTGTCTTGACTCGATCCCGGACGAGCCCCCAATTTGTAGGATCATGGTCAAGATTCAGGAATGTAACATAAATGGTTAAACTTTATTGGAATAATAATCGGATTCAACTATAAAAACATTTGAATACAAGTCACATAGACTTTGGTTATCAATAAGGAGCTCATTAGCTCTCGAACTTAACGCGTCGTCTCCTCATCGAGGACTGACTCATTCCTCAGCCCAATCATCCCAGCATACCCTAATTTCTCCATACGTTTTGAACACTCTCTCACTCGCACTCACAGTCATCTCATATACTCTTTGTCAGAAACAATGATCTCTTTCATTCCGTCACCCAGGCCACACGCATGATCCAAACCTCCGTTCAACATAAACATTCGTATTTTCCAAACTGTCATTCGTTCCAAACACTTCTCAGGTCACACCTCAATATTATAAACTCAATCTCAAATCTACGGTCTCTATTTTGTCTTTCTGATTAATTTAATTGCCTTTCTGGCGACACACATCCGTTGATTCATACTTCATACTTTTTCTCTTCCATTCCACTGTTCACTTATTCCTTTTTTTTTTTTTTTATTAAATCACGTTCACACACAACACTGATTCTACATTAAGATGCATGCGCCATTCGTATTACCAGTGTGGCTTGCAGTAGTGTCAAAAACCATGGCGCATACATCATCGAAGAGATTAAATTCTTTCAAGGAATCGTATACAGCTTTAGCTTGCTGCTCTCCACTTCCTCGCTTGAGTCCAGGGACCCCGAGCAATTGATGCCATTCATGACTTGATACGAGGACTGGAAGGCGATCAATTTTTTCATTCTTATCTTCCAATGATGATAATTGTTTGCCGTCCCAGTGAACACATAGAACATCACACGGTCTCTGGTTCGCATTATTTCGAATTGTATTATTCAGAGACTCGCAATATTCTCGTCGACTTCGACGAACAGTCTCCCGGCTCAAATGAATTTCCTCCAAACAAATCCCGAGTTCAATGAGAATGGCAGCTATTATTCGTGCCGCCATCCGATCGCTAATTTTGGCTCTATCCAAAACCGCCGTAATATTTTGGCTCATTATCCTGCGTTTTTTAGGTTTCATGGCCGCTGAAGGAGCGTCGAAGTCACTGTCCGTGTCGTCACTCTCATCACCGAACTCTATTTGTCTTAAAATTTCATCGAAATCTGCTTCATCTTCGTTGAATACATAATTTCCCAAATCTGTGGCAATTCCGGTTCGTTGAACTTGAAAATGAAAGGAACGAAACGAAAATTATGATGGGATTGCATCAATGAAATTCTTAATTCCAGAAAGAGAAATCCGTTTTTTTATTCGAATAATATGGAAACTCATTGTTTCTTGCCACTTACCTTGTTTGAATAACTCTGATTTTTCTCCTCTTTCCCCTTTTTCTACGCCAGGAAGTACCCAAGTCCCTGTATCGATAATTCTATCCAAGCAACCATTTCGTCCTTTTTCTTGGTGGACAGTTGTAAGAGTCTTTATTTCTTGGTTTCTCAGTCTGCTCACTTCTTCTTGATGAGAAATATCAAAAAAATCATCCAACATGCACATAAAGTTCATCGTTTGTATTTGATAATTGTCATATCTCTCTAGCAAAGCACCAAACTTGCGAATCCTTTTGTATTTTTTCACCAAGTCTTTCATTTTCTTGACCGCGTGCGCCTGGTGGATCATGGGAATTTCCGCATACTCCCAGAACATCACACACTTTTGCCAAACACACTTCATAGCTTTGGGAGCAGTGAGTTTCGGGGTTCCACGTTGGGTGTAATGGAAATAACATTTTAAAATCTGCCTGTTCGAAGGCAACTGGTTACCACAAATTTCTGGGGTTACGTTACCGACCAACGGAACTACCGTATTTTGTCGCGTTTCCGGCATATTAGTTTCTTTTATCCACAAATTCAAATATTTACTATGAGAGTAAAGTTACAGTGACGATTGCAGCGATATCGACGGTTTGAAAGCCTTGTTCTAACTGAGCTCTGATGCATAAAAGAAAATTGTCACGAGGTATTTTATTAGAAGGACAAAATGGGTGGGGTTCTTTAGTCCTAAACTTAAATGAGAAACGAAAGAGAAGTTGGGTCTGTCGCCTAATTTCTCGAATAGTTATGAATGGTCACCAAGGTTTTCCCGATCCTCAGGTAATATTCGTGTACTATTGAGCTGAATGACTCCTAATAGACATCCACAAATCCTCCACATCGAGGAAAAATTCCTGGAAATTAGTACTATGGCCGATGCAGAAATTCAAACACCACAGGTACGCCTATCAATAAATTCGATCTCCATGAAGGGAAATTCTACGGAAAATTAAATTAACGAATTTGAAAGTGTCTATAAATGATTTTGGAGAGACAGCTGAATTTTTTCGAACAAATAATTTTGTTTCTTCATTAGCAAAGGAAAAATGAGTGAAGACTAAAATAAAACTGAAGAAAGTCTTTCAAGTCTGCAACAAATCCAAATTGGTTTCCATGATTTTGCAAAAGTTACTGTAGTTACCCCGATTTTTCCTGCCGTTAATAGGGGGAATTTTCTTTTTTTTTATCATACGGCCTATTTCATTTGTCTTTTACAATTTAGAATATGGTCCGCTTTGGAATGATCTTTTGTAGATAGAATAACGATGCTTGCATTTGAGTATTAAGCTGGGCTTTCGACTTTTTTTGTCAGTCACTTTAGAAGCACATATCTCGGAAACTATTGAGAAGTTATCGAGACATGATGTGAGAAAAATGCGCGGAATTTCCCAATGAATCAAATGGTTTTTTATTTATTTATTTCGCTAAGTGAAATAGTTATCGAGATATCAATATTTGTTTATCGGAGTGCGCTGAGAATTCAGCGCATCTTTGTCTCACACAGGAGCTTGTACGTTAGCCTCTCTGTTCCTCTGATCAAGAGCATAGAGAGTAGACGCGCTGGTCATGATAGCGACAGGGATGCAACTATACAAGCTCCTGCGTGAAACAGAGAAGCACTGAGTTCTCAGCGTGCTCCGATATACAAACATTGGTCTCTCGATAACTATTTTACTTAGCGAAATGAATCAAAAACCATTTGATTCGTTTGAAAATTCCTCGCATTTTTCCTGTAACATGTCTCGATAACTTCTCAATAGTTTCCGAGATATGTGCTCCTAAAGTGACTGAAAAAAATAAAAATCAAAAGCCCAGCTTGGCTTTATATCACATGTTTTGAGAATTTGATTCCGAGCAGCTGTGTACCTTTGAGTCAATTCGATGATCCCAAGAGTCCTGACATGGATCGCTCCCTCTTCAACGTATTGAACGTTGATGCCTAGGAACCCCCGAACGAGGCGCGTCGCAGCATCCACCTTCAAACTGACGAATCTCCCCTATAAACAGAATGATATTAAACTATGACCCGTGAAGGAAATTCAAGAATTGTGTGATTGTACTTGCTTGAAAAATTGGGTAAGGAAGAATCAGCATTTCACAAGAATACATAGGAAATAATCAACCGAAGTTGAGGAGAGTTGAATACATTCGTTTCGTATCAACTCGCGAACTTCCTTGGCCTTGTCGACGACCATTAGTCGGACATTAGCTGCTGATATGGTGAAAGCTTCGTTTTCTCTGACGGCTGCGATGAGAGGATTCAGGAGCTTTCGGAAACCACTATTATCTATCAGCGAGAATGGACCAATTCAATGCAGGCTTCTTTGATCTCTTCAGAAGTGATTGACACTACCAACGATTTAGATCTCGGCCTCTTCGCTACCTCGGCAGCAGCTTTTTCCTCAAGAACTCGCTTGTATTCTTGTTCGGTTTGATTTGAAACGTGGGGAATAAAAACTTGAGAAGAATTCTCGATTGGTTTTCGATCAAAAAAAGTCTGAAATTTTCAAAAAGAAAGTTATCTTTTGGTTTTTCCGCGATTTACCCAGTGACAAAACGCGATTTTAATGCGATTTACCCCAAAAAACGTTACAAATTGCAATTTGACCAGGTTACCCAAGATTTTTATCCAATTTTCTTCTTTCAACTTCGATATTATGGAAATACCAATGTAAATTCCACTAATCCACTTTGCGCTCCCAAAAATGGTTGGAGATATCGAATAAAAAATAACATTAACGGCACAATAATGTTAGTTTTTATTCGATATCTTGACTAATTTTTGGAAGCGCAGGGTGGATCAGCGGGATTTTTATTGGTATTTTTATGTGTTCAAAGATGAAAAAAGAAAATTGAAAAAAAAAGTTGGGTAACCTGGTCAAATCGGAATTTATAACTTTTTTTTTTTGGTAAATCGCGTTAAAATCACGTTTTTTCACTCAATAAATCACCGAAAAACGAAAAGATAATTTTCTTTTTGAAAATTTCAGACTTTTTTCGGTGGAAGAACATAAGAGAACTTTTTCAAATTTTTAGTTGCTACGCTTCAAATAAAACGGAAAAATTTAAAAATTCCACTTTTACAAAATGAAAAAAAAAATCATATCTCAGTCGCAGGACGAGATAAAGGGTTCAAACTTCATGAGTACTTTCATTTCGATTGATTGAATAAAAAGAAATTAAAAAATGACAATCAACAATTTTGAGACCAAATTCCAGTTCGATATTTGGTAGAATTGCCCATATAGAAAGAAGGCATGGACTATTTTTGTAGGGCACGGAGTTGAAATATTTGTAATTGAATGCAAAAAACAATCACCCAATCATCAGTGGTCACGGAATTGCCCTTGATTAACTAGCTATGATCATTTGATGAAATTGAAAAAGCTCACTGTCTTTCTTACCTGGTTCTATGAATTCAGTCGTTTCGCTTTCTTCGGGGTCAGCAGTTCTATCCTAATTCATATGGACTCCTGTATCGATAATCATATCTAACAAACCTTTCCGTCCTTTTTCTCGATGTAAATTCAGAAGTTCGATTATCGGTCCATTTTTCATAAGATTCACGTTTGTTTTGTGAGCAATGTCAAATAAGTCTTCCAGCCTACATTTGAAATCAATCTCCTTTGATTGATATACTACGGATTTCTTTTTCTCAGGACTATATTTGAGCAGTTTCTTATAATCCTCCACCAATTTCTTGATTTTGGTAATCGCATGACACTCTTCGATCATCGGAATGCCCGCGTATTCGCAAAACACAACACATTTCCGCATAACATGAGTTGCAGCCTCACGAGCTGTAAAGTTACAGTGCCGAGTGTAATGAAAATAACACTCCAGTACTTGTTTATTCGAAGGTAACTGGTTACCAACTATTTCCGATCTCATTCTACCGATTAGCGGAATTTCTAAATCTTTTCTTGTTTCCGGCATTTTTCTACACGTGCTGTTTCGACAATATGAAAACAGAATATTAACACTGCGATCTTTGATGTTCGGCAGGTCTTCTTCTACTGACCTTTAGTGAGGACAAGGGTATCGGCAGACGGTATGCAATCTGTAAATTTACAGAATTCGAGAAATAGCCACCCCCCCCCCCCCCCCCCCCCCCCC
>NW_021680615.1:56063-67895 GCF_001412515.2 Diachasma alloeum | reverse complement strand
CTCCCCGCCCCTGTTGCCTCAAAGAGATGAGGGCATGTCCGTTTTATACCTCATAAATTACCTAATTTAGCCCTTGGCGTTGAATCCCAATAAATGGCCTACGAGTTCAGAATTTGGAATTCTGAGAAAGATTCATTTCGAATAAATTTTCTTCTGAAATTATTATTAAAAATCATATTTTCTTACCTTTCTCCATCAGTTATTCATTTCATCTTGAAAACTTGGTTTCATAACATAATCAATGTTGTAATATTTTGCACTTGATTGATAATCCAACCTAATGATCAATAATGAGAATTTCACTGTTAATACTGTTCATTTGTCTCTACTTTGACGTTCCCATTATCATCCAATATAATTTTGTTCAACATCATCAGTTGAATCATTTCGTTTTCATAACAAAATGAATAGATGATCAAAATAGAGAATGAAAATTAGTTTTTTTCTTTTTCTAAAAAAAAAATTTGATGGCGACGCCGAAGTTCTTCAGTTTTTCTCAAAAAGCTGAAAATTTCCATTGAACTCGACATTGGAAACTTTTATGATTTTTTCTGGAAAAAACATTTATAAACAGAAATAATTCGAAGAACCGTATAATTTAGTGAATTTTTCAACCGGTTATGGGCGTCTGATGAAAAAGAAAATGATATTTCCAGAAATTTGTAATTTCTCTCATTCCAGTAACAAAACATGCAAAAAATGTGAATAATGAAAAACATTTTCGAAAACGAAAATATTTGCAAATATACAGTTTTCGTTATTGGGAAAGAGGGCTACGGTATACCTGGAGTTTATGACGTAGGCAGTGCGCACTTGGGTCTTGGGTCCTTTTTTGTTGGGCCGCTCAGTAACCCTGTCGTAATGCCATCCGACTTCTCACCAAGCTACTCAGCACTAAACTGCCAGTATGTCAAAGATTTTCATGAAATTTTGGAATGAAGTTGCTGCCTGATAGAATTGTTTTAAAAATTTGAAAAAATGGACATCGCTCTATCATACCTTAAACTGGTATTTTCAAATATGTCACAGAAGAAACTTAGAATAGTACCTTTTTTGAGCATTCTAGTGTTAATCCTAGATATTTCACTGATTTACATGGTTCAATTTCTGCATCTTCCACAATCAGCCGGCACTCATCAATCGACTTCTTGTTTTTTATGCTATTTTTTATGGAAAAGATAATAAATTCTGGTTTTGTAGTATTGATTTTTATCTTCCATTTGTAGAAGAAGTCGTTGAGTAAGTCCCAGTGATTCTGTAGATGTTTTGTGAGGAGTTGGTTGGACCATGAAGATGTGTAAATGGCAGTATCGTCTGCGAATAATGCTATTTGAGTTTTATCAGTCCTAGGAACATCGTTAATATATATCAGGAAGAGCAAAGGTCCTAAGATTAACCCCTGAGGGACTCCCGCCTCTATTCGCCTATCACTTGATTGCTCCTGATTTACTCTGACTGTCAATTTTCTGTTACTGAGGTAACTCGTTATGATTTTAATTAGGAACAGCGGAGTGTCTATCATTTTCATTTTATAGATAAGACCTCCTAGCCACACAGTATCGAAAGCCTTCTCGATATCCAGCAGAATCTGCCGGTATTTTTGTTGATGTTATAGTTGACTGATATGTGATCTGTCAACCTGGCTAGTTGTTTTATTGTACTATGTTTATTTCTGAAGCCGAATTGTTCAGGTATTATTATGTTATTGGTGTCAAGATGGTTTTTGATTCTGGTGAATATCACTTTTTCGAAAAGCTTGCTCAGCGTTGGCAGGAGGCTTATCGGTCTATAGTTTTGCGGAAAGAGTTGCGGTTTGTTCGGTTTGGGGAACGGTAGAACATTTGCTTTTTTCCACGCCTCTGAAAAATGTGACAATCTCCCGAGTCGAAAAATAAGTCGTTCCGAATCTTCCTCGTGTCTTCCGAGGCGACAACTTCTTTTGTTTTCGAATTTTTTTCCCCTTTTTTCGGGAGCAACTTTAGTCTTCCATGTCTTCACCACTTTTCGGGAACGACAAGAGTCTTCCTTGTGTCGTCGGTTATGGTTCAACCAGGCCCTACCACAGAAGATAGAGGACAACAAAGTGAATACTTGGAACAACCACGCGATTGTAACGACAACAGTCGTTGATTTGTATGTTCGTGTCTTCCGAATGTTTACGGTCCCTCAAGCAGGTAAAAGGGTCGGGGGATCAATAAAATCATAAAATTTTTATGATTGAACCCAAAATATTCATATGAAGACTGTTCTCGTTCTGTTGTCTTCAAAGTATTCAAAAGTTTTAGGACTTAGAAAATTTTTCGTATCGAGGGAACTTGGAAAAATTTCTTTTACAGACTTGGACTTGGAAAAATTTTACCTGTCAGTGGAACTTAAAAATATTTCTTACGAGTGTGCTTCGAAGCGAATCCCCGTCAAATGATCCCGAACAAAGAGATCCCCCAAAATGATCCCGCGACAAAATGATCCACAACAAAATGATCCTCGGACGACATCAAAAGTGACAATATACTCGTCTATTTAAATAATTAAAACATTTTAACAACACTATTCACCTATTAATAAATCAATTATAATATATAAATACTCCATAAATACATTAATTCCTGAGGCATCATTCTCATCACAAAATTGAACAATAATCGACCTATTAATAAATCAATTATAATACATAAATACTCCATAAATACATAAATTCCTGAGTCATCATTTTCATCACAAAATTGAACAATAATTTTCCACATAAATACATTAAACGCTATTAACAACACGACACTATTAACAGTCTAAGTCATCATTTTCTTCACAAAAATTTCAACAAACTTCAGATTCTCTTTTAATTCATGTTTAATATGTTATTTTAATTCCACAACCATAATTACTCTGATTCAATAATATTTACGGGCTGTGCTATGTAGGACTGATCATCGATATTAATATAAACACATACAAATAATAAATCATCAACGGGTACTGCAATTATCTCATCTCCGATAAAACATTTACGAATATAAGAGAGAGTTACATGAGAAAATTCATCAGTCAATTCACTTTGGCAGATAACTTTTCTCAGAATAGCGAAATTTTCACCGATACATTCACATTTGTTATTTATACATTGGCAATAAGTCACTTTGACGAAATTTTGAATATGTCCCAGGAGCTGTGTGTTATCTTGTCTGTACATGACAAAGGACGAATTAGTTTTAAGCGATCGAGTATAACGTGCTGAGACGTACACCATCCCTTTTTTCAGAATGCGGTCATATTTTTGTAAAATTGCCCCTTCTTCAATTATATTTTCCAAAGCTTCCCATATTGAACGATCTGTATTGCATAATGGTGAATAAGTGCCAACCGTGTAATAATCTCCACAGTGTTCATTTATGTGGACTTGTCGTTTTCGATGCATAGCAAAATCACGTAGAGGTCCAAAAGGTAATTCCAGAAGTTTTTTACTGAATGAGAGCAAACGCACATGGGAATTCACTACTTGTGATTCAATATTTGTTGTTCCATGGATTAGTTTGAGAATACGACCATTCATATCTTCATAAGTGTAACATGAATAGATCCAGAGTGGTCCGAAACGCTTTACACATTCAGGTAAATGTAACAATATATGTAAATTAATTGAGCAGTGCATTTCTCCATAATATTTAGGAAAATCCTCTACAAAAAGATGTAAAAATCCAGTTGCATTTTCTATATCATCATCAGAAACACTATCACTTATCAACAGAGAAATTCCTTTTACAAGGAAAAGATAATGAACAAAAAGATGAGGCTTCATGAATTCAGACAAAGCAATGGGGCCGACATAGAAAAAAAAATTTTTAGTTCAGAAGCCTTCCAATGCACGTATTCTGAAATTTTTCTTTGGTTACGATGAATAAATTTTGGAAATTTGATACTCTTCAACTTTTCATCAATAAGTCCGAGAAAATTTCGCAAAGAATATCCCTGTCCAGTGAAGGAGGAATCACACCACAACATTAATAATTTTTTGAAGACGCCTTCATCAACAGCATGTAATACTTCAATTGCGCAACCTGCGATATAGTCTGGCATCAGGGGATCCAAAGAGCAAACCCCTTTTACTCCTCTGATACTCTCTGGTTTCTGTTTTTCGTAGGTGATGCGACTGGCCTCTTCAGCCCATTTCAATGTTCGCTCTCTATTTCGCAAAATAAAATTTCTCTCATATGGATATATATGTGTATGACCACCCGTAGGTAACTTTTGAGTATGCCCTTTCATTTCACAGAAGCAACCGAAATCGCCGTTAAATAATTTGATATTCAAGAACAATGATTTTGCTTGTAAATCGCATACTCCGCATCATAAAATAGCGCTAATCTTCACAGGCAGCTGCTTCCCTGGAATATAGCATTGAATACCTCGCCGTAATTCTTCCAAATCTGAATAGAGGGATTTTATGAATATTTTCGCGTTGGGTTTTTTCGGTCCGTACCATAAACCAGCAATAATTGTATTTTCACGTAAAATTCGTTCTTTATATGGTAATTCATTAATTCGAAGATATATCGGCCAAATACTTATATTTGAAGATTTGAAAACAGGTACTCCGTCAGTGTACCATGTCATCGAAATTTCGCCTGCGTTCAGCAAAAAACCTTGGTCTTGGATATTTTTATACATTTCACCGTCATAAATATCTTCAAAATTATTATTATTCTTTTTTTGTCTATTGAATTGATGTTGTAATGACTGATAGAAACCTACTCGACTCAACATTTCTTTTATTTGCGATGGAATTGAACGTTTTATAAAGTATGAATTTTTTTTACCAGGAGGACATTTCGGACATTTTTCCTCTTCATTCTTCAAAGGTAACAAACAATGAGTGCAATAATAATGCTTCGAATATTTTGCTTTGATGAGAGAAAAATATTTGTTGAAGTGGTATAAACTCATTTTTTTCAAATCCTGTGCTAAACAATGCAAGTGAATAACAGTCAATATATCTTCAATGCAAGAACCAGTGAGATTGTGCTTCAAGACGAGGGCAAGTACTAGTAATAAACTATGTTCAATAGTTAATGGAGCCCCACGGTATAAAGGTTCTTTGTAACGTGAGCGTGGGAGTTCATTCTCAGTGCCCTCCTCGTTCTCTTCATGTTAATAATCACTTACATCAAAATTGTTACTATCAATATCTAATTCGTCAGTAGTAATATTGGGGCAGCTCGCCATATCTTTGTCCTCCTCATCATCATCAGTGGTATCACTTGCACAATTTTCAGAGTTACTTCCATAATCTTCCTTTTCACTATCAGCATGATGAATATCGTTGTGAGAATATCCATATTCTTCTTCCATCTCACTTGTGACATCAGTATCGGAACCTTCTCGATGATTCAAATTATGCGGTGGATTGAGGTCGTTTGCGGGGATATCCATATAATCATACGCTTCTATATCGGCTTCGGCTCTGCAATAATTGAGTCGCTTTGTTAATTTCCCGATTGGTAAAATTTTTACAGAAATAATGAGAGTCTAATAGGGTGTCAATGTTAAGTCACTTACCGGGGTCGTTTATTTGAAGTGTCTTGAGGATTCGTTGCATCCTGGCGTAGAGCTCTGAGACGATTATATTTTCCTGATTTCGATAGTTCTCGAAAAGCTTTTCGCATGATGAACTATTATTCACAATTTTTTATTGGGGAAATCATTTTCTAATCGATGACAATACTTTTTTGTACGTATTGGTGAAAAATCTCGAGCTTGGAAATTGAAACTGGTCGAAATGAAACACTATTACATACTGCTATGTTGTATGCTCTCAATGTCATTTTTGGCCTAATTTTCATTTTCATGGACAGGGGGGGGGCAGGTATGAATGACTCACCAGCGGGCAAAATTAATCCCCACATCTCGTTGTACATTTTCTTTGTCCTTGATCCATTGTAACTGGCCAGGACCCCGCCACGTTGACCTAGTTTTATGTTCAACGCATTCAGAGTTCAAACTAAAATTCCAAATTTTATCCTACTGATTTGGAAAATGCAATAGTATGTGAGAAATAAATGGCTATAGTGTTTAGCTACTTCACAAAATTTCAGATCAAAAACGATGTTTGCCACTTTTTTTTCTCAAAAAGTTTTATATGCGGAGATGAAAAGTAACATAAAAATCAATGTATTCCCATAGAAAAATCAAAACCTATTTATTAATAAATAAATTCTTTTTAATCAAATATTTAATAAGGAACCCAATCTTTCATAGAATTGACACAGAAAACCAATGGAGTTCTTTAACAATATTTTAACAGGATTCCAATATATTGGAATTGCTCTTTAGCCTGGGTCCCGGACCGGCCGAATTCGGACGGTCAGGGGACATAACACAGTGTCTGGCACATCATAAAAATGGTACCTGGAGACGGAACGGTACCTCATTGTTTTTGGGGAATTCCCCTTTTTTATCCAGAAGGGGTGGTAAAATAAGGGGTGCAACGGTTTGGGTACATTTTCTTCACAACTAAATATACTTTTTGGACTAGAATATACCAAGGAAGGGATATTTTCCAGTTCAGTTTACCAATGACCGTCGAAAGGTACGCATTGCTTCTCTTCAGTTTCAATTATTTATCGAAGTTTTCCTGAGTTTCGTGGGAATGTTTGCGATTGTTTTCTGGAAAGATGAGAAAAAAAGTGATGTGGTCTCATTATCAAGCATTTACAAGAAAGATTGCCGTGAGAATGCCGATACGAAATTATCGTGGAAGGAGGGAAGGACATCTAAAACTTACAGTGTTAGAGTACTCAAAATTGGAGGTAAGTGCCTGTGAATATTAATTGATTTTTAGTTAAAAGTTCCCATCTATAAAAATACCAAATGACTCAATTAGATTATAAAATTAAGGATATCGAAGTACTTCAGATGATTTTTTTTTAAGAAATCCTTCTCAAAATTCATAGAATAGGGTTGAATTTTAATTTTGAGCACAATTTCGAACTTAGTTTCCGAACAATTATTTGAGGAGAAAAAATTTGAAGAAGGAAATTCAATACATAGTAGCCATAAGGGCACCACACTCGCATCTTCAATCCAATGGTTGGGAGTGTTGAAGCGTTTGTTCGTACATATAACCGTATATAACTTTTTTCGTTATCTATCCTAGTTTTTTTTAAGATGTTGCAAAATATAAGTTTCCGAAGAAATAATCGAAAACAATTAAATTAAAAACCTCTCGATTCGCCCGATGGCCATATTGGGTGGTTTGAATCCGCGCGTCCCTGGCGTCTGGCAACGCTCCATTCAAGTGACTACTCGGACCGAATTGACGAGGTTATATGGAACACATGTGCAGTGTTGCCGTATAATCATTAGAGGTTTGAAGAAATTCCCCCGAAAATTAATTCAACAATGAAAAATTCGAAAAAGTATGGGGATGGCAAGATTTTGGGTAAAACTGAAATCTTGCTTGGAAAAAAATTGCTAACTTGAACGAACCACTCCGATATCCTTAATTAGTCATCTCCCATCTCTTTTTGAAAAATTTTTCCTTTTCAATTTTTCACTTTTGTTCCATTTTTTTTTCTTTTTAGTATTTGAATGAGTGGAAAATTATGAAACGAATATCTCATGAAAGCTGCAATATCCCGGTTTACAATTTTGTTTATAAAAGTTCTTCATAGTTTTGAAAATTATCAATTTGAAATCAAGCATTTACATTTGAATGGGTTGACACCATGGATGGAGCCGCGCGTGAGGTTTAAAAAAAAAAGTGAATAATTTTTTTTTTTCAAAATCATCTGAAGAGCTACAAAAGTGGGGTGTTTCAACCAGTGGCCACTTGATCCCCCCTGAAGATAAAGCACAGACTCCTGAGGTTTCACTAGTAAAACAGAAAGTACGAGCGATCCAGAAAGAAATAAAAAAAATTGTTTCGATATAAATCGTCAGATAGATCTCGAAATAATGGGAAGTAAATCCCTTTTTTCCGATCAGTTCAAATCCAAGGCAGTTGAATTGAATGGGGAAAACTCCGTTGGTGGCCTTCACAGTCGGGATATCATGGAAGCTTCAACAAGTGTTATACAGGTCGAGAAAAGTCGTCCAGCATCCTCTAAAATCAAGATTAAGAGAGCTGAAGTACTAACAAAGCCCGTGAAATTGCAGCATCAGACTTCAGACGAAAGCAGTAATGAAGACATTCATAATGACATGGAGAGTCCTGAGGATGGTGGAAACAACCACGCAGTTTCCGCGCCCGAAATGAATATTCTTCCTCCAGGTAATTCAAGTAGTTCTATCGTCAATAACAATTTCGTATTAGCCACGGTATAATTTTGGGTATTTTCAATTCTCCAATTTTACAACAAAATTGGGTAAGATGAAACTTGGAACCTATTTTACTTAATCAGTATTGTTCAAATCACATTATCAACCGTAGAGTTATTTTTCTAAACATTTCCTTCTTATAAATAAATAATTCAACGTGCTTGAAAATCAATCAACGATTTCCTATTGGGTGTCAATAACATTCTTCATGTTTTGATATTTAACCGTGAAAAGATGAATTGAAAATTTCATTTGCAAAAAAAATGTTTTTTTTTCAATATTTTACATGAAATAACCAAAAAATAAAGTAATAGTATTCATCAATTCTCATTGTATTGATTTTTTTTTCACACTGTAGAGCTACCTTAAATATGAAATTGATAACCCTAATTTTTCTAATTTAATTTTTCATGAATTTTCCCAGTGACACCAGAAGTATTCCAGTGGATGACATTTATGCAAAAAGCGTATGAGGAACAACTAAAACGCGGTCATATAGCAGCACATGTTCAGGTAGAGAGGAAAACGATCCGTGATATTATTATAGAAAATATCTGGTATTGTAATATTAACAATTATTATCATTTTTTTTTCTATAGCTGCCTGACTCTATGAAGACTCCGGGATCAGAAAAAGTAAGAATTTTTTTTTCAATTTTTTGGATATTGAAAAAAAGCACAAAAAATAATTATTAAGTTGCTACTTATACATTAGATTGAATGGAACTTCGATGGCAGTCGTGTTTTTGGTACATTACTGATGATCCTATAAATAGTATATCGTATAAATAGAAATTATAGAATTAATTTCCATGATTGTTCAATACGTGCTTTTTTTTTAGATTTTGTAGACGGGGTAATAGACAGTTCCAAAATTTTTATTCAACTCTCTCTATAGTCATACCCTACCATAATATCTTTAATGAGTGAAAAACTCCCCGTTAAAAAAAATTCATATTTCTGATTAGAGTATAATACATCCGATTTAATTTTTTGTGATATGCTCAGTAGAGGCATAATATCCTTTGATCAAGAATATTACACATATTGATATATTCGATTGAGCATCGCTTGCATTTCTATATGAAAATTTGCAAAATTCTCGATTATTTTTTATGTGTTAGTTCAAGTCGATATTCAATTTGTTATTCTATTTTGTACTCTTCTGCAGAGTGAAATCTTCCCTGATTCTTCAATATATTTGCCAACCAAAACTAGAGAAGTTCACAAATGATTATAAAAAGGATGGCAAATGGCGAATGCTTACAGTCAACTTACTGGTGGAGATATATGGTAAAAGTTTGAAAACAAGAACAGCTAAAGGCACTAGGGGCACTGTATCTGTCGATCACCGCGTGTTTGAAGAAATTTTTGGTAAGTATTCCGTTATGAAAATATAATGATTAGCTCTGGTATTCCCAACACATTCTAAGAAAGAGGGTTTTTTTTTCCAGATCCCGTGAATCTCCATTCCAAGGAAAACGTGTCTATCGATAAATTTACAAAAGCAGTGATGCAGGCATGTTCCAATCGCAAAAGGCCGCCAAAGCGAAAATTGAGAGAACCATCTACAGCTGATGCAGGAGAGCCACCTCAGCCTAAAAGAGCTCGCATACCACAGGTGACAGCATCTCCTCCACGCCCAGACTTGGTTGTAACTTCACGTCCAGCTATGATAACGCCTATCACTTTGGATCCAAGAGATACTCCATCAAGGTCTCCTAATGCTCGTCCGTCTCCACATGGTCAACAATTGGCTCATCCTGTCCAGCGACCAGCATACATTCAACACCTACCTACGCATACCCAGGCACATTGCTCAGGATCTACCATTACTCACTCAAGTTTCGGGGACGGAATTTTATCTGATCCTCGTCCTCTTTACCCAACTAACCCCTATCAAGCCGCAAATCCATTGCCACAATATAGAAAAATGCCTGTTGCCTCACAGTCTTTTCAATTGCCGAATCATCAAACTCCCTCAACCAACTATGTAACGCAATCAATTATCACACCCGGTATGCCTCATTTTAATTCGCACTTCTCTTCAGCAATGATGCAACTTCCGCAATCCCCCAATGTTCAAGGACACCCCCATGTACTATCCTCTGTCACGCCTCATTCTCCGTTTCAACATCCTCCACATGCTCAAGCACCTCCTCAGAATGCAATTGGTGGTAGAATTTCTGCTAATTTTCAAAGTTTCCACTATCCAGAAAATTCTGGTTATTTATCTAATAATTCTATGCACACCATGATCACCACTAGTATCCCTAATTTTCTCTCACACGTTCCCTCACCAACGACGACATCAGCACCGCCATCAACACATCAAGAAATCCCCCCCTCAATCCCATCCCCTTCTGCTTCTCAGTTACTGGAACGAAAAGCTGTCCAAAGTCATTCCAATTCTTCCATACCTAGACAAGAAGTAATGAAGATATCTGAACAAATTGGTACTATCGCTCGGCCTGCAATTTCTTTGACCCTAGATGAAAGCATGGTTTCCAATTCACAAACATTGCCATCTCCAAGAAATTCCAACAATTCACCTGGTAATGCAGTGCACCCAGTCGCTCATAAGGATCACGCTACTTTAAATCTACAGTGCTCCTCATTAATTTCACCGAGCAATGCGTCTGTGACTTCCCAATCATCGCAACAAATTGTAAATCCGCATTTTAACCCAATTTCTTATTCTCTTCTCTCACTATAATATTTGGAATTAAAGAGTCAACATGAATATTATTACCTAGCATGTATAGAAAAATTATCCGAAAATATCGATTAACTTACTCTTTAAGTCTTCCAATGTAATCAACCTCAAGAATGATATTATCGAGAAATTATCTGTAATTATTTAGAATGTAAGAAAATCCCATTGAAATTTTGTTAACATGCATGATAGTTCTATGGGACTCCAATGAATGGAGTTACTTTTCAAGTTTTCACATATATCTGACTATTATTTTAATAATAGCTGGGACACTTGTACTAAACTTCGCATAATGTATGATTGGTGCAATGAAATTTTGTTAAAATGTATAATTATGTTTATGTGATATCAATAAGCCTACAGTTACATAATCTACGCAATAAATCGAACATTTTTTATGCATATTTTGATTTCTTTTTACCAGAGATTGATAGAACCTCTTCCCCCTGCTCCCCCCGACGGGACCTACGGTCCCCAGCCATAAAAATAGACAAGGACAGCCATACTGACCGATCCCCCCAAAAATGAAGACTTAGAACGACTAGAGGACGATCGTTGTCGTTCCAACGGTCATAAACCACAACAATTCTTGTCTTCCTCAAATCTTCCTCGGTCTTCATGAGTCCAGTAAGTGCAACATCAGAACAATTTTCGGAAGACTCTTGTCTTCAAAATTTTTATGGCTATCGAGGAGGAGACGACTATAGTCTTCCCTGTGTCTTCGCGTGTTGTTACGGACGCATTGAAATATCGGAGCAACTTGGAAGACTCGAGGAAGATTCGGAACGACTTATTTTTCGACTCGGG
>NW_021680615.1:39190-55792 GCF_001412515.2 Diachasma alloeum | reverse complement strand
TCTGTAATTATTTAGAATGTAAGAAAATCCCATTGAAATTTTGTTAACATGCATGATAGTTCTATGGGACTCCAATGAATGGAGTTACTTTTCAAGTTTTCACATATATCTGACTATTATTTTAATAATAGCTGGGACACTTGTACTAAACTTCGCATAATGTATGATTGGTGCAATGAAATTTTGTTAAAATGTATAATTATGTTTATGTGATATCAATAAGCCTACAGTTACATAATCTACGCAATAAATCGAACATTTTTTATGCATATTTTGATTTCTTTTTACCAGAGATTGATAGAACCTCTTCCCCCTGCTCCCCCCGACGGGACCTACGGTCCCCAGCCATAAAAATAGACAAGGACAGCCATACTGACCGATCCCCCCAAAAATGAAGACTTAGAACGACTAGAGGACGATCGTTGTCGTTCCAACGGTCATAAACCACAACAATTCTTGTCTTCCTCAAATCTTCCTCGGTCTTCATGAGTCCAGTAAGTGCAACATCAGAACAATTTTCGGAAGACTCTTGTCTTCAAAATTTTTATGGCTATCGAGGAGGAGACGACTATAGTCTTCCCTGTGTCTTCGCGTGTTGTTACGGACGCATTGAAATATCGGAGCAACTTGGAAGACTCGAGGAAGATTCGGAACGACTTATTTTTCGACTCGGGCTAAGAAAATCGTTGTATATTTGTGCAATATGAACGACCGCCTTAATTGGCAAATTTTTTAGCACTAGTTTTTGTATATTATCTATGCCTAAAGCTTTCTTTGGTTTCAGTGTTTTTATTATTTTTGTTAATTCCCTAGGGCTGACTAGTTCGATTTCATTTCTATTTAGATCGCTTCGTTTGATTTCGTTAAATATTTTGTTTATTTTATTATCATGGCTAACTTCGCCAAAGTCTTCCGTAATTCTATGGACTTTTTCAAACACGTCCGCGAGTGTATTGGCTTTGGATAGATCGTCATGAGCCAAACCCCGAGTACCGTGAAGTATGGGTATTTGTTTTTTATTTTGGTCTTTCAATGATCGTGCCATTTCCCAGAGAGAGTGGTCACGAGCATTGAGTTTAGACAATTTGTCGTCCCATATCTTCTTGGTGTAAGTCCTTATTTTTTTATTGATCACATTCGTGAGTTTGTTCTTAACTTTCTTCCAGAATACATCCCGGGTTCTTTAAAATTTGCTTCTGTAATGTGATGAGGGTGATTGAACTCCTCACTTTATATACAGGTACCATCGCCCGTCGGTAGGTCGTTCGAAGGGCCAACAATGGGCGGAGGAGGGCGAGGGAGGGGGTTTTCAAACCTCCACTCACAAACTACGCTCGATCGTGTGAGTCATAGTAGGTTTCAACTAACGAATTTTAGAAAAATGTTCAATATAATTAAGGAATAGTGGCACTGCGATGAAGGAAAGGGAAGGGCAGGAAAAATCGAAACTCTACTCATGAAAACCTTGGAAAATAGATGGAGATTAAAGACTCTTGACTGCGATACTAGAATAGTATATTTCGATACGAGTGCGGAAAAGTGTTTTTTGGCTCGTGGGATTATATCACTTGCATTCGGTTGGTGCTACAAAACCTCTCACGAGCCAAAAAACATTCGTTTACCACGGGTATCGAACGATATTTTTCATCACAATGTGTGGCAAAGGGACGTTTCAGGCACGTGAAGCGAAGCGTATCTAAAAAGTTACTTTTTCGCACAGCGTGATGAAAAATGATTTTTACTTTGGTGTTGAAATAGGAAAAATATTGCACGAGCTAGCAGCATCATGAAAAACCTGCAGCGATCACATCAGCATTTCTAATTGTAAGAGTCTATATTCAATAGTAACACCACAAGACCTCCAAAATTATCGGATATTTCCCGATTGTTTTGTTGTGTAGCAACAAGAGGGAGAAGTTTTGCAGATTAAAATCCCGAGCGCGCAGCGCGAGCATTCACGAAAAAAAAAATCCTGTTCGCTAGAAAATTCTATTGGAATTCTACTGAAAAATTCTGTTTGTTTTTTGCGCTCGTTCTATTGGATTGTACTTCAGGGAAATAATCAAAAGCTAGAGGTAAATAACCGCTGATATTTTATTTGGGAAGTACTTCATGTATCCCGAGCGCGCAGCGCGAGGGATTTTTGTGCAAAACTTATCCGGATCGTTGATATGCGGAAAACATGAGGGAAATATCCGATTAATTTTGGAGGTCGAGTGGTATTCGACGGATTATTTCTGGTGATCGGATCTGGCCTCCGTTGGGCCTTTTCTTTCACTCCACAGGATAATATTTTACAGCTATTTGGTTAGAGAAATAATTGCAGAGCTAGAGGGAAATAATTAAAAGCTAAAGGTAAATAACCGCTGATATTTTATTTGGGAAGTACTTCATGTTATTGAATACTGAGCTCTGATTGGCCCAGGGGAGGCCAAATCCGATTGCCAGAAATAATCATTTTAATTTCATGGTTAATGCAGGAGAGTTATTTTGCTAATATCAAAGGACTCGGTGAAATGAAAATGATATGAACCTCTCCTCTGTCGAAGCTAAATCCAACTGTCTTTTCTGAACACGAAGAGGAAGTCGAACGAGTTTCCCAACAAGTCTTGTTTTGACTGAAGGAATCGCAAGTTAAAAATAACCAAAAAAAGGAACACGTATGAAAAAATTCAATAGAATTTTTTAGCGAATTCGCTAGAAAATTCTATTGGAATTCTACTGAAAAATTCGGTTTGTTTTTCGCCCTCGTTCTATTTGATTTTCTATTGGCAAAATTCGATAAATTTTGAATTTCTGTTAGGATTTTTCTATTGAGATTTTTCTGTCAAAATTATTTTTCATAAATTTTCCAAGTTTTTTTCGCTCAGATTCAGTAATGCAACACGAAACCGAATCCAGCGGGAAAAAATTTGAAAATTTGTGAAAAATAATTCTAATAGAAAAATCTCAATAGAAAAATTCCAACAGAAACTCAAAATCTATTGAATTTTACCGGTAGAATATCCAATAGAATCTGCGCAAAAAACAAACAGAATTTTCCAGTAGAATCCCAATAGAATTTTCTAGCGAATTCGCTAGAAAATTCTATTGGATTGTTTCATGCGTGAATTGTTCGATTTGGATTTAAAAACATAAATTATCGCTTTGTTTTTTAACAACAACGAAATGTTTGACACAAGAGGCGAATCATTCAAATGAGACCGTGCCTTTCCAGGATGAAAATATCTCTTCGTCCTACCAGTATTCAATAAACTCGGACATTGATTTGCAGCTCAGAAAAATGAGCTCGAAATTTTACGCAAGCGGGATGTTTCGAATCAACAATTTTCGATCGACCAACGTGGGCTGTAACTCTGAGCACTTTGATGCAATTACCGATAGATCAGTGATGACTGAATAATTAATTCTTGTATTTTACTGTAGTTTTTTAACTCTGTCCAGAATTCTTCATTCAAGAAACAGTCAACATCATTGGGAATTTAATGGCATATATCCTTTATCGTTTACTAGCCATCAGTTCCAATTAACTTGACGGGTGTGGGGGGGGGNAATCAGTTGTCCAATTAGTCATCAATATCCACCAATTCTGTGGAAATCTCGGTATTTGCGATTCTCTTCCCTTCGATCTTTTAGAAAATGGACTGATTATTATGAAAGTGTACAATTGCTATATATTCCAAGTTTGACTGTCAAACTACTCAATCTGCCGCAATGGCATTTCCATATATTCTTTATTTTTTATATCACTTGATATATTGTTATTTATATATAGGGGAGAGTGGGACAAAATGGAACGTTTCTGATCTACTCTAATTCTTTATATCTTTGTTTATAAACAAAAATATTGGGATTTTGAGTCGATGAGAAACGTTCCATTTTGCCCCACGTTCCCCTATATTTATTGATATATATTTATTTTTGCTTCCAAATAGAAGCATTGCAATCGTGCTGTTTTCACATTCTCTAATTTAGATTGGAAATTATGTAGAATGGTCTGAAACGTAAAAATACGAAGTTTGGTGACCATGTCCGTCGGTCTCAATGTCCATCGCCACCTTCCGGGTGGTCAATTTTTTGAAAATTGAATATACAATTGGCTAAACTTATTCCGAAAATCTGAAATTTTGTCAGATTATAGGCCTCACCGAGGACTAACTCTGTGCAAAATTTCAGCCCGATTGACCAGAAAGTTTTTTAGAAAAAGCTATTCGTTTTTAAATCGTTTTTCGCTAATATCTTCGAAGCTAGAGAACCGATTTCAATTTTATCTGTTTTTTAAATATTCGGTTCGATGTCTTCTATCTGAATCAATCAAAACATATATACCCGTTCATACATAGTTTTCGAGATATTCCCCTTTCTCTGTTTTTTTTCATAAAAATTCTTGCAATCACTCTAGCTTGTGCAAATATTGAGATATCAACTTGAAACTTGGATAGAATCTTCCTCTCATGAAAAAAATTAATCATATAAAAAATTAGTTCAATTGCATCATGAGTTCTGGAGATATACATCTTTCTGAAAAAATTCATGCCATATCACCGAAGTTGAGATTCTTACAGAACTTTTGTTAATGATTGTACAAAATTATCAGAGATCTATTCAGAAGCTCACTACCAATGGAATAGGTAGGAATAAAAGAAATAAAAAGAGTTAGAACATATAAAGTAAACTATAGAGAATTAGCCTACCATGTGACTCATCAATGATGAGTCATCATGGGTCACTCATTAGCGACAAAGGGGGCGAGGTAGTGTCTGGGCACCGGCTGGTGACGAGGTATTACTTGATATTCCTAGCATCTCACTATCTAACATGTTTATTGGGCAACGACACTTATTCAACGGAAACAGCCTGTTGACATTTTTTCTGTAAAAATTATAGGGCATGAGCTTTTTAATTTTTTTTTTCATTTCATTGAAAGGAATGGAAGAAAATACATCGGAAAAAAACATTGAAATTTTACGTCAGGAATTCCTATAGAAAAATCTAAATCTATGGCCTTTTTTTCATCAAATTTTCTATCAACTAAATGACACCACAAAATTGCATAATCTTCTATAAAATCGGGGCAAGAAAGAAACAGAAGTTTGTAATAGAATTCTAATTGAATGTCCAGAGAATTCTTATAGAATTCCAATAGAAATCCAATAGAATTTTTCAAAGAAAGCTTTTTCTATTACATTTTTTCATGCGTGATTAGAAGGCAATCTCTATGTAACATTATGTAAAATTTTCAAAGATTCACTATATACCAATTGACTTGCGACCCAGTGGGGTTCATAGTTTCTATGTCAGTTCAGAGAACTGAGTACGCTCTGTTCCCCCGCCCTTGCATACTAACCATCCATGACTAGTGGAATTGTATTTAAACCCGAGATAGGCCAGTCTTTGAGTCATTCAGTTGTTGTCCTCGTAAGCACAACATCAAGATGAAATTTTTCAAAATTTTGTATCAAATCAGCCATTGAGAAAGACAATTCTCAGAAAGAACGAGACAGAGAATCAACTCCAGTTACTGTCTGGTAGAGGGCGCAATCAGAGAATACAGGTAAATTCATATTGTTTCAATTTATTTTAAGCTGAGCAAAAATAATAGTACATGAATTTTATGATTTTTCGAAACAATTTTTGTCTCAAAGCGTGAGCAGAGCAGAATCCTGAAGTACATTTGTGTCTTCACCACGAAATCATTATCGTATTTCAGGAGAAAGCTGTTGCTAATATGCCGAAGAGGAAGAGATCAAGATCACCAAACATTCTGTCTAGCACCGAAGAAATTAAAAGAGCTTGCATTGAATTAGCCACTGTAAATGGAGGCCCATTATCCATCATCGATGACAGTGGCTTTCAAAGGCTTTTGAGTCCTCTTCTGAGAGCTGTTAATGCTCAAAAATGTGCCAAAATATCTTCAGCCACGATTCAAGAAAGAATTGAAGCGGAAGTAGAAGGAATACGCGCTTCGATACGTAACGATCTGATAGTAAATATTCATTCTATGAATGATTCATTCTTTCAATGATATTATCTCAATGAACAATATAAGGTCGTAGCATGTTAGAGAATCGTCTTTCTCGACAACTGCAGAGTGGATAGTATAATTAACGCCACTTCTTTATATCCATGTTATCTATTCCATAATTAAAGAATAACTTATCCTGCAGGGAAAATTGATCAGCCTAAAAGTGGATGCTGCAACACTGTTCAATCGAAGATTCCTCTGTATTAGCGGCCACTATTTTGATGCTGGAATGATTCAGGTGCGGACTCTTGGGATCATTGAAATGACTCATAAATATACGGCTGAACATTTTAAAGCAGAGATCGAGAAGATGCTCAAGGTTTATGAAATCAATATTATCGATATTTACTCTTTCGTATCCGATAATGGACAAAATATGGTTGAAGTAGAAGAATCTCTTTATAGGAGACAAGCTCGAATGATTCTCGACAAGGAGAGTAATGAGAAAGAACAAATCTACGGTGAAATTATGGATGTTAATGAGGGACATTTAGACGGGAAAAAAGTGGATATCGATGAATGGAATTTTTCCTGCAGTTTATCCAATGACAAAGCTGTTATCTCGAATATTCAGTGTGTAACTTCTTTTCTCCAGCTAGCAGTGGATGATGCGCTCAGGAGTTTCAATAGTAGAACGAATACTCTAACTATAGCTCGAAAAGCTATTGAAGCTCTGGGTACATCGAATGTTAAGAAATGATTGTTGCTATCTAAGCCAAATGTACGGAAGCTGCGTCTCGATGTTAATACTCCTTGGTATTCGACGGCAGATATGTTAGAGTCACTAATGGAGATGAAAGACTTCTGTCAAGAGTTCTCATCATTTGATAAAAATTTGAATATCACTAATGGCGAATGGTAATGCATAGAAAACTACGTGAAGTCATTGATGCCTGTGAAAAGAGCGATGATGCGATTGCAAGATGAACACTTCACGCTCGGTTCATTTTATGGCGTATGTTTTGAATGTAATCTCGACACGGCAGACATATCCACAGAACTGGCTGAACAACTTTTTAAGGCGCTTAAGAAGAGAGAATTACAGCTCATGGAGAATGAGTACCTCCTGGCTTCAGTGTATTTAGATCCTCGGTTCTCTCCGCCTCTGCCGAAAAAATACCATGCGGTTGCAATTAATAAATTAGAAGCATTATGGAGGACACTGGAACAACAGCGAAAAAGCTCGATCAATCCTTAGTTGAATCAATTCTATGATCCAGGCAGAAAAGATCTTGCAGTCAAACGATTCCATAGTTCTCGACTCCTGAACGCGTTGACCAGGGCATTGGGTGTTCAGAGCACGAAATCCCCACCTGCCTTAAATATACGATGATTATTGCAAGAATTTGGAGAAGCAGCTTCGTTTCTGGATCCCAATGACAACATTTTACGTTTTTGGGAGGACCAAAAATACGTAATGCCCCAGCTCTATCAATTGGCTAAGATCACCCATGCAGTACCCGCGACTCGGGTAACTACTAAGCCTATGTTCTCAGTGATAAATGTCAATTTCACAGGTTCAGGAGCTGATCTGCAGTCGAAAAATTTGGATAATATGATGATGATTCGGTGCAATCTTCAGAATGTCAACAGAATTAAAAAACTCGATTGATTCAACGAAAAGGAATTAGTAAACCTCTATCAAAGGAAATCAGTAGATTCAAGTGAAGATATGGAGTTCTTCGTGACTGCAGTTCATTCAGCACAAATGCAATTATTATTCCTATTTTCAGTAGACACGATGATATTTCCGAGAAACAGAAAAAATTAGAGGATGATTTTTCTCCCCAAATGTAAAAGAGTGATCACCAATTATGAATGCATCATGTTTTTCAGTAATAAATTGTTCTTAAAAAAAAATTGATATATTCCATCCTATCAGTCAACCTTTAATTTCTCCTCTATATGTCTTCTATTTTCTTTATTCTCGATTTCCTTCGAAAATTGATTATCCTAGGACAATTGAAAAAAAATTTTGAATTCATTGAATGATATCCAAAAAATCGGTCGGGATGTCCCTTTCATCAAGTTCAAAGATGGAGACGATGGCAGTAATCGTTGTTATGATTTATGGGGAAATTTGGCGAGATTTGTTTGTTAAAAAACAAATCAGAATTCTCGCATTACAGTTTGAAATGGTACTTCCAAATGGGAACTTTGAATGCCACTCTGTGGAAGTTGAAAGTGATTATGATAGCTATATCTGTTGATTTTATTTTTATCATGATTTTTACAAATTTCTGATCTTTCATCAGTTTTCCTGAAAGTATCTCATGGCGTTTTTCAATGTAATGTTTCGAATTCATTAAATTACGTAGGAATAACATTTTTCTAATCATATTTTATTGTGGTTTCAATATAATATCGATATCATCTTTCTTTCATCACGTATTAAAAAATTCAATAGGAAAGCCTAGCACTTTCGCTGAGAATTTCTATTGGAGTTCTATCAAAATTCTATTGAAGAACTCGATTTGTTTTTTGTTCCATTTTTATAGAAAATGTTTAATAGAAAAGTCAATAGATGTTTTTTTCATAGGAATTTCTGAACGTAAATTTTCCAAGTATTTTTCATTGTATTTCCATTCATTTCTCCCAATAAAGCGCAAGCGAAAAAACTTAGAAAATTAACGTCCAAGAAGTTCTATAGAAAAAAAATTCTGTTGACTTGCTATTGCATATCTTCTATAAAAATGGCGCAAAAAACACATAGAAATTCGATAGCATTTCTTAGCGAAAGCGCTAGGTTTTTCAATTGAATTTTTTTTTCATACGTAATTCAATGTATACACAAATTTTATCAATTCGATAGAATATTATCAAACCATGATTTATAAGGGAAGAAAGAAAATGATGTACAAAATGGCCATTGGAGAGGATATTGCTAATTTATTAGCAAAAATAACTACTATATGAAGTAAGAAGCAATTTTCCACTTTTTTTTTCATTGCAATACGTACAACAAATTAATTCTTCTAATTTCCGAGTTTTTGAAGAAAATCAGTGGTTTCAGACCACTTCTTTTTGCAGAAAATATAAAAAATCGAAGTGGGGGTCAGGTCCTTACTTTCCATAAACAATTTTTCTCTGGACTTTTTCCCTAATTTTTCATTGTTTACTATATATTTCTTCTACAAATTTCAACTAATAGTAAATTTCTCTATAAATAAAAAAAATTACAAGGACAGAAACAAACGTAATGAAGAAAAGAGAATTTGAAAAACAATGTTACGAAGTAGATTGTTTTCGGATAAAACGAACTGACCCCCACTTTGATTCTTTTATATTTCCCGGGAAAGAAGTCAATTCGACGAAGATAAGAAAAAAATTGACTATCGAGGTGGGGAAAGGGGTACGGTCAATTGTCAATTTTTTTCTCGATTTTCGGGCGTTTCCGATGATGTTAGCTAAATGAAACCATGCTCCATCGGAAGAACGGAAAACTTTCTTTTGCGTTCTTTCCACTCATTGAGAACTCGAATCAAACTTTCCATCTTTTCTGGAATACCGAATTTCGTAAAAAAGTTGAAAACTGAAAAAAAAATTTTTTTGTACGCAGTGTAATTAAAAAAAAAATGTTGAAAAAATTTTCTAGGTTGTTTGAATGTTGAGAAAATCAGATGAGAAGCCTCAACAAAATTCAAATTTCGAAGGTACAAAATCGTATAAATATAGTTCGAAAAATCATCCACACACATTTCCGTCTTAATTTTTGGGACTTATGTTTCTCGAATTTCGTTCCCGATTTCGTTCCCGGCAATAACGTTATTTGAATTTCGTTACCTATTTCGGTACCGGCGATAACGTTATTCAAATTTCGTTACCTATTTCGTTGCCGGCACTAACGTTACTCGAATTTTGTTACCTATTTCGTTCTTATTTAACATTAAGGAATGAAACTAATGCTGTTCGATGGAGAATTCCCCATCCTTCAACCCCCGTTCCATTCCTTAATCTCTGTAATGAAAAAATAAAAACTGCGACGAAAGTCGCGGCGCTATGAAAAACTCAATGTTTTCTCGGCGCAGAGTGACTCCCCATTAATTCGCCCGCTAATTATAAAATCGTCTCTCCCCTCCTAATTAACATTAAGAAATGAAACCAATGCTGTTCGATGGAGAATTAAATTCCCCATCCTTCAACCCCCGTTTCATCTCTTAATCTCTGTAATAAAAAAATAAAAACTGCGACGAAAGTCGCGGCGCTATGAAAAACCTAATGGTTTCTCGGCGCAGTGACTCCCGACAACTTGCCCGCTAATTAAAAAATCGTATCCCCACTCCTAATTAACATTAAGGAATGAAACAGCGGTTGAAGGATGGGGAATTTAATTCTCCATCGAACAGCATTGGATTCATTCTTTAATGTTAATTAGGAGTGGGGATACGATTTTTTAATTAGCGGGCGAATTATTAGGGAGGCACTCTGCGCCGAGAAACCATTGAGTTTTTCATAGCGCCGCGACTTTCGTCGCAGTTTTTATTTTTTCATTACAGAGATTAAGGAATGAAACGGGGGTTGTTGGGTGGGGAATTTAATTGTCCATCGAAAAGTGATGGTTTCATCCTTTAATATTAATTCGGAGAAAAGAGACGATTTTTTAATTAGCGGGCGAATTATTAGGGAGGCACTCTGCGCCGAGAAACCATTGAGTTTTTCATAGCGCCGCGACTTTCGTCGCAGTTTTTATTTTTTCATTACAGAGATTAAGGAATGAAACGGGGGTGGAGGGATGGGGAATTTAATTCTCCATCGAACAGCATTGGTTTCATTCCTTAATCTCTGTAATGAAAAAATAAAAACTGCGACGAAAGTCGCGGCGCTATGAAAACCTCAATGGTTTCTCGGCGCAGAGTGCTTCCCCATTAATGCGCCCGCTAATTAAAAAATCGTCTCTCCCCTCCTAATTAATATTAAGGAATGAAACGGGGGTTGAACGATGGGGAATTTAAACTTCCATCGAACAGCATTGGTTTCATTCCTTAATATCAATTAGGAGAGAAGAGACGATTTTTTAATTAGCGGGCGCATTAATGGGGAAGCACTCTGCGCCGAGAAACCATTGAGTTTTTCATAGCGCCGCGACTTTCGTCGCAGTTTTTATTTTTTCATTACAGAGATTAAGGAATGAAACGGGGGGTGAAGGATGGGGAATTTAATTCTCCATTGAACAGCATTGGCTTCATTCCTTAATATCAATTAGGAGAGAAGAGACGATTTTTTAATTAGCGGGCGCATTAATGGGGAAGCACTCTGCGCCGAGAAAGCATTGAGTTTTTCATAGCGCCGCGACTTTCGTCGCAGTTTTTATTTTTTCATTACAGAGATTAAGGAATGAAACGGGGGTTGAAGGATGGGGAATTTAATTCTCCATTGAACAGTCTTTGCTTCATCCCTTAATAATAATTGGTCGGCGAATAAATCAACTGAAAAAAGTAGATGTGTGAGGCCGTATCTGGCCCAACCCATTTTGGAGAGGGTCAGAAGGGTCTGTCTGAAGGTATCCCGCGAGTGGGTGGTAGGCGGCTGATTAATCGATTAATTCGCGGTTTAATTCGCGGATTTAATCCGCGGTTTTAATTCGCGGATTTTTTAGTGCAACGCTGTAGGAAGGGTCTGTTCACGAAGGGTGCCCCTGCGAGTGGGTGGTTATTTCATTAGTCGCGAATGGGTGGTAGGCGGTCGATTCATCGATTGATTGCCGGATTTAATTCGCGGTTTTAATTCGCGGATTTAGTTCACGGTTTGATTCACATGTTGTATTAAGGAGTGCTAGGATTTTTAAGGATAAGAAGGGTAGCTAGTATTTTATAAAAAAAAACATTTAATAATTGAAAATATTATTTATTTTACACTAGACAGGATGAAATGCGTATTACATATGTCGAAAGCGGTTTAATCTCCCCCCCCCCTTCCTGTCCATCCTGTCGAGTTCCTGGCGGGGACCTCCATGAATGATGACGATGCCATCTTCGTCCTCATCCTCAGCCTCTCCTTTTTCTTCTTCTTCTTCGTCTTCATCCTCTTCCTCTCCTACTTCTTCTTCTCTCCCAATATCCATTTCTTGGGTTGGCCCTTCCGCCTCCATCACCAGATGCCGTTGAGCTCGCTCTGCTTGCTCCTCCCGAAGCCGAGTCAGATATTTGCGCTTTTCGAAGTCCTCGTCGAGCAGGAACTCCCACATCAAACCCGCTGCAGTATGAGCGGTGACCCACACTGTTGCCGGAGGGTCCAACATCACATGAGCAGCCAAGAGGGGGAAATGTTGGAGAATGGATTCATTCTCCACGTAGAGAATCATAGTCTTCTCCAACTCCTCGCAGAGGTATTCCGCCGTATAACGTTTTACCCACTCCAATGGGCAAAAAACATTCTCCTTGATGGCGACATATTCTTGGACGGGATTCATTGTTACGAACAAACGAACACGAACACTTGCACAAACACGAATGAAATTTTACGTTTTGCTGTCCTTTGAAGACGTTGTGGTGGACTGTGAATTGAGGGTGACTGACAAATGGCATTTATAGGAGTAAACTACCCCCACCACGAGAATTTTTCGGGGTTTTGCACATAGAAAAATGACTAACACAGACCAATTACCTCACAACCAATAAAAGACCCAAAACTCTTCTTATAACCCAGACCGAGTGCTTCATTACTTTATTATAGAGAATTCCAAAGCTACTAGCTGCATCGAAAAATCTGTACACTGCCTCAATTTTCGAATCATAAAACTTGAAAGGGTCATCGATTAGGAAATTGTCGAAAAGGTATACTCAATCCCTCTGGAAAAAAACTGTACTCTACTGTTATCTGATCAGCAGATTTAAAAGCTATATGACTCAGAGAGAATATTCAGCGAGAGTAAAAATGTGGAAAGCTGTAGGATCACTCTTATAAGTCATGAGAATTTATCTGAAAAATCACAAGAGCAGACTAGGATATGATGTTGAAAATACCTTGTCTTCGATCTCACAAAAACTTATTTTACACATGATTTATGACACCCCTATTTTCCTGCATTTCAGCTAGATAAGGGTTAAGAGGGTAAGAATAGGTGTAAGAAAAAAAGTGAAAGTATTTCAGACTCAATTTTCTCTCGAGATAACTGATCTTAAAATCACCTTTTCACAAAAAATTATCGCGTCATCCATGAAAATTTCTGTAAATTGTTTTCCTACATGATTTATCACCCTTATTCCCGAGGATTTTAGCTAGATCAGGGTTAAAAGAGTAAGAATGTAAAAAAGATGAAAGCTTTTCAGACTCAATTTCCTTTCGTGATAAGTGATCTTGAGAATACCTTTTCACAAAAAATTATCTTGCCTTCTGCGAAAATTTTTATCTTTGTATTTTTTTTCACGTGATTTACCCCCACCCATTGTTTAGACTATAAAGCCGAGGTTTTTCCATGGTTTTCCATCAGTTCTTACGTAAGACTTATGAGTAACGTTTCAATTTTTGTCACGATGAATTCTCTTGTGTGCAAGCAGTGGCTCAAGCGTTTGGAGGAGGAATATGATATCTTGAAGATGGAGCGTAGATCAGCGGAAATTCAACGAAGTCTCCATGAAATTCGGGATAAGATGCGAGAGGTCAAACAACTTTTGGATGAGGGTGTATCTCAGGGTCAAAAATTGCGTTTGACACATATGTTGTCGCGATTGAAAACATTCGAAGTTTCATTGAAAGCCTTGGAAACCGTTGGAAGAGGGTTGAGTGATAAGTTAACTGATAGAGTGCGATGGGAGGGTATTCAAAGTGTACTTGAAGGGCGCATGAGGACTGGTGTCATCATTAATTTGAAAAAACAAGATTTAATCAAATTTTTGAATGACGCTCGCAGGATGCTCTGTGTGCGTCTTAAAAATGCTTTAAAATGGGAACGCGGTCTCAAAGTGAACGTAATATTGTCGTGCAAGTATGAAGTTCGAAAAAATGGAGAAATCTTAGAAGAAGACAAATTTATCAGTACAAAAAATGAGATTATCTTGGAATCTACCCGGCTCAACCAGTGGTTTGAAGAATTTATAAAAAATAAACTACTAGCCAAGGTGGATGAACTCCAAGGGAAGGATTCAGGATGGTCACTCCGTGAAGTTATTAATATGGATATAAACATTAATAAATATAATCCATTACGTGGAGGTTCGAGTTTTGTCGAGGTACCCCGGTGGATTCAATTGAAGAAGGCAGTAATCAATGTCCAAAATACGAACGACCCTTATTGCTTCTTGTGGTCCATCATGGCGGCCCGGTGCAATATCAAACATAAAGAACGATCGAATTCCTATCCACCGTTCAGCACAGTGATTATTAATTTCGGTATGTTCAATTATCCTATGGCTATAAAGGATATACCAAAATTTGAAAAACTGAATGAGATGTCAATAAATGTATATATAATCGACTGTGAAAACTATTCATCTTTTGATGATTAAAAAAAAAGATGATCAACAACCAACTGAAAAAGTTTTCCATTACACGTGGATCGCTAACCTCTCCCGACTACTCAGCAGTCAATTATCGAAGACTCAACATCGCACCTTTATATGTGATAGATGCTTGTGTCATTTCAAAAAGGAGGAATCTTATGCAAAACACAGAATGGATTGCATATCCATAAACAAGTGTCGCATGATATTCCCCGCAAATAATGATAAATATTTAANGGAATGATCTGCAAAAATTCGATACCTCAGATTACCCTGAACATAATGCATACGCCATCCCTCTTGTAAATAAGAAAAAATTAGGGCTTATGAAAGACGAAAACAATGGGAGGATTATGACGGAATTTATAGGTTCAAGATAAAAAATGTACTCGTTGAAAGTATTTGGAGAAGAGCGAGAAAAATCTCGAGCAAAAGGGGTAAAAAGATCCGCNATAATTTAGCAGTGAGTGTAGATACCGAATTACAAAGCAATGAGCCCATGTATTTGACGGCAGATATGTGGAAGGATTTTGATGCAGCAAAAAATTGCTACATTTGTGGAGACATTTTCACAGATAAAACAGTGAAGCACCGGGATCACTGTCATTTCATGGGGAAATATCGAGGCGCTGCGCATGCGGGCTGTAATTTGAACTACAAGAAGTCATGTACAATCCCCATAGTTTTCCACAACTTATCTGGTTATGATTCCNTGAGACATTTATAGCGTTAATCCACTGACCCTCACACCAAATATACACTTTCTCGTTTTGGAGTACTGAATATAGCCATCCTTTTTGAGTTTTTTTCCAATGAGAATTGTAAGTCGAGCTGACCTTGATGGGGCAATTACCAAAAAGTGATGCTACTGAGTTATCTTTTTCGAAAATCATCGCCTCACAAATTGGATGGGTGTTGATATCATAAAATGGATACTTAGGTTCACAAATAAAGCGATAATCATCGGTAATCCCACAGTGTGCGAGATCCTCAGCGTGTGCCAAAGTATAAAGGTCTTGGCCGAGTAGCAGGTAGTCAGCCCGTGGTTGAATGTACGCCGACCCACGTTTATGACNCTCCCTATCAATAAGAAAAAATATATTTCGTTTACAAAATCAGTGGAAACGACAAAAGTCGACCTGAGATTTATTGACTCACTTCGATTCATGGCGAGCAGTATAGATAAANTTCCTCTTCATGAAAGCCTATTTTTGTCTTCGAAATTTCCAGTAATTTGTCGGTGTTGAATTCAGCAGTGGGAATGACCACAGAGGCATCTCGATTCACAGTTGAAAAATGATTTACAGCACTTTGAAGTTCTTCAAGAGTGAATAATTGAGGGTGCACAACACCTGTCTTAGCTAATTGCACTATGTTGATAATTGTTTTCAGGGTATGAATGTAATTGTCCAATTCCTCATCCAAACTTTCAACCCAATCTCGTATTTTATTCAACATTAGTTGATATTCAGCACTGTTAAAAGTTTCATTTTTCATCAGCTCCTCAATTAATCGAGCTTCTGTCTCAACACCCCCAAGACTTATTGTGCTGTGATTCTCCAATGCCTTAATTGTATCACAAAAATGATGCAGTCCTGATTTNACGAGTACATGGGGAATGCCTGTAATCCTAAGGATCCCAAGTCATACCTCAGGTATTTTGATATAAAAAATTTATATGGAGCTGCCATGAGCCACTATTTACCACAAAAAGGGTTCACTTGGGTGCAGGATTGGAATTCACTCGATATCCAAAATATCCCCAATGATTCAAGTGTTGGATACATTTTCGAGGTGGATCTCGAATACTCAGAAGAGTTACACATGAACCATCGAGATTTGCCTCTATGTCCTGAACACATTGTACCCCCCAANGATGAATTAGTGGTCGTTGATCGATAAATTTTCTCCAGTCAATCCGAGTGGCAAGTTGCCACTCACCTGTGGTGAAGCGCACATCACCTACGGATTCGTAGTATAGTCCACTTCGACTGAAAAACTCAGTATTGAGAAAATTTTCACTCCAGCAGGAGGATGTCGCGAGGACTAGTAGCACGATGATTTTCACAAGCATGTTGTTGAGTTGAAATCACCAACTAAACTGTTAAGGATGAAAATAGGCTGACTGTTTAAATAGTT